>NC_056741.1:459120879-459195879 GCF_019279795.1 Protopterus annectens | reverse complement strand
TGCCCTCAGTATGGAAGAAAATGAGTTAAGAGAAGAGTTGCTTGATTTAATAGACAAAGACAGATATATAAAAGATCAATGAGAGAAATAGACTTCTTCCAGCTTTTCCTGGTTAGGGGTCGCCACAGCAGATAACCTGTCCGCTTATGATTGGCAGTGGAGTTTTACAGTGTTGAGTTGCCAGCCCAGCACCCAACCTTCCACAGAAGGCACACACACACACACACACACAAACACACACGCATTCATGCCTAGGGTCAATTTAGAGTATCCAATCCACCTACAGCATGTCTTTAGGATGTGGGAGGAAACCAGAGCACCCATAGGAAACCCACGCAACCACAGGGAGGACATGCAGACTCCACACAGAAGGCACCCCAGCCAAGGATCAAACCAGAGAACCTCTTGCTGTGAGGCAGCAACGCTAACCTCTGCACCACCATGGCCACCCAGTGAGAGAAATAGACTGCAGAAGGTTAACAAAACCCCAAAAGTCAGAAGCTTGATAAAACAAATGAACACAGTAATTAGGACTGTCCATAGAGATCCATGTGATATAACAGAAGTAAACAGAGTATATTACTGTGCTGCTAAATTAATAACTGATAAAGTTCTACCACAGGAACACAGGGTAGTGAGGGAAAAGAGGGAGCAAAAACGAATACCATAATGGAAATGTTTAATAGACAAAACTATAAAGCAGCTAAGACAAAAAGTGTCATTGTTAGAAGATTATAGAAGAGGGAACAGATCAACAAAAATACTAAGAAAGATAGATGTGATAAAAGCAATGCACAGTATTAGAACAGACCAGGCTCTATTATGCACTATTGGAGATAAACTAAAATTTTCAAAACAGGTGGAAAAGCTTAGAATATATGAGCATAAATACAAGGGAAAAGCACAAAATAAGCAATTTATTGATGACCCAGAAAAGTTTTATAGAGAACTGGAAAATAAGGTAAAAGGAATTGAAAGACAGCCAAAAAAGAGGAAACAGATACATTTTGGAGAGGTATTGATGAAGATCCTGTGGAACATAACAAAGATGCTAAATGTGCAGAAAAAGTAAAAGAAAGAATAAGAAGTTTAAAGGTACAGGATATGAAATGGGATGAAATAACAGCCAGAGAGATTGAAACAAAGCTGAGAAAAGCCTCTAACTGGAAATCTCCAGGCCCAGATGCAGTATCTAACTTTTGGCTTAAAGTATTAAATTCTTTGCACGAGGATCCAGCCATGAGTAAGAACTATTTATATGCATACCCCGAACAGACACCACAATGGTTAACAACAGGAAAAACAATGCTCTTACTTAGGAGTGAACCTGCAAGCTACCCTAAACATTATAGACCAATAACTTGTCTTCTGACAACATATAAACTATACATGGGAACTGACGCCAACGGAGTTTATAGGCATTTAGAAGAAAACTTTAATTATGGCAGTAGAACAAAAGGGCAATAAAAGAAAGTCATATGGAACAAAGAATCATTTGTTGTTAAACAAAGTTATAGTGGAGAAATGTAAGAAGGGGAAGAATCTAAGTATGGCATGGACTGACTACAAAAGAGCATTTGATAGTATCCCACATTCATGGATAAAAGAAAGCTTAAAAATGTACAAGATACACCCTACACTGATTGATTATATTACAGTAACCATGAAACAGTGGCAGACCACTTTGCAATTAAGCCATGATAAAGGACAGATTATTATCCCAGGGATAAAAATCCAAAGGGGGATATTCCAGGGTGACTCTCTGTGACCGTTACTATTCTGCCCTGCCATTAATCCATTAAGCTGTTTACTTAACAGCTTAGGCCATGGCTACAGTTTGGCTTCTAGAAAACAACAACGTCTAATGACTTCTCATCTTCTCTTTGTCGATGATTTAAAACTGTGTAGCTCATCAGACGAGGAACTGAAAGCACAGCTGCAGGTTGTCAAACCTTTTTCAGATGATATTGGAATGTCATTTGGTCTTGATAAATGTGCAAAAGCAACCTTTAAAAAAAGAAAGCTGCAGCACCAGGAAAACATCAGTTTGGGACCAGAATGTGATATAAAAGAACTTGAGCAAGAGGAAGTGTATAAATATTTGGGAATTGATGAAGGATCAGCAATAAAACATGAACAAATGTGAATAAAGCTCAGTAAGTACTTTAGAAGACTTAAAATAATCCTGAAAACAGCATTGACATCTAGGAACAAGATCCAAGCCATTAATCAATTTGCTCTTCTTGTCCTAACTTATAGTTTTGGAGTGATTGACTGGCCCCAAAAAGTGTTGTATAGATTGAATATTAATACAAGAAGGATGCTTCATGCTCACCAAATATATTCCCCGTTCCGAAGGAGGGATGGGCCTCCTTGAAATTGATTACATGTATAGATCTGCAATCATGGGACTCCACACATATCTGCTGACCTCACAGGATCCAAATATAGTGAAAGTTTTGAAACATGAGAAGAAAAAAAATCTAAGATGTTACTAATTCATGTAACACCGTATGAATTGCAGAAGGAGTCATTACTGGGCACATTGCGAGTGCTGTGAAGAGCACTTTTGGCTAACATCAAAGAGTGAAACAATACTAATTTCATGAAATTTAATCGTACTTTGACTTAGGAATGGGGTCCATTCCCATCTTGGTATTAGAAACCCAAAAGACTTGGAGAAATTAAAAATGGCAGAAATATATATGTGTGTATATATGGGACCCCTTCAAAACATCTAAAACCCATAAAATCTAATTTCATAACATTGAGATAAGAACATCTAAAACCCAAAAAATCTAAAATCCATAACATGGAATTTCATAACATCTAACAGTACAAATCACATGAAAATAACATCCACCTCCACATATAATGAAATATAATGACACCAAACTATCAAACACACTTTTTACTATGTTTCTGCAGGGGGGCTTGATACAGTGGGTGTTAGGAAATTAATTTTTTCCCACTGTAGTGTGATCTTGGAGTTGGTATATTTAATTTACGGAGGGTGTGGGGGGTGCAGGGGGGTTTGACCCCTGTAGAAATGTAGTAAAAAGTGTGTGTTGGTAGTTTGGCGTCATTATATGTGGAGGGAATGTTTTTTCTTGTGATTAGTACTGTTAGACGTTATGAAATTCAATGTTATGGGTTTTAGATGTTTTGGGTTTTAGATGTTCTGTTCTCAGTGTTATGAAATTAGATGTTATGGGTTTTAGATGTTTCAAAGTAGACCTATATATATATATATATATATATATATATATATATATATATATATATATATATATATATATATATATAGATAGATATATATATAGATAGATATGGTTTGCTATCAAAATTCTGAAAGGCATGCAGTTGAATGCAGGTTGGTCAAATGCATGGTTTCTAATTCATATCACATAAATGAATAGAAGACATATTCTTCCTCTGCATAGTGGTGTTGTGCCACATTGGTGGCATACTGAGGTGGCTGGTATGCACCAAGAATAAAAACAATACCACTACTGTGGTACTCTGTTTCTGGAAGGGCACTGGTGCATGATGGTTAACCATGGAGTCTAGTGGTAGAGCTGCCTCTGTACATACATATGTGTTACCCAAGTAAATTTATTCTTATCATGTACTAATCTGCAATGGTTTCAGATTTATTTTGTTCTAGATAGTACTGTTTTAGATATTAGCGATGGGGATGTTGCAAGGTTTATGGAGAAATGAGAGGTAGAATTAAATGCTACACCACACTAGTATCAATGATTCAGTTTCATTTAGAAATATTTTAAAGTTAAAAACAAAACCAAGGAATTCATGTTGTCAGTACACATCTGTTAAGCATCTTTGGATTGTTTTGAATGTAATATGTGTGTATAAGAAATGAGAAACTTAACTGTATGTGATTGGCTGTTTTTAATCACACATTTTAGATTGAATTGCATAAAAATAGGTAAGGTTTCAGTATGTTTTTGTTTGAAGACATCTCAGTAAAATTTTGCGAGATGAAATTGTTTAAACTATTAATGAATATTTGACCATGCACTCCACAAGTTGGTCAGTTATCACCATAGATTTTGTGCCATATTGTATGTACTATCTGTTCTATATGTGAATAAAAGTGAAGTGTTGATTGTGTGTAAACCCATCCCCCAGATTCATGAAGCTCGGCGCAAGGCCGGTGTAAGGCTTGTGCCGGCCATGCGACGTATATATGGAGTAGTAGCGTCATATGCATATTAATGAAGGTGTGCAGCCGCCACAGCCACGTGCATAGGAAACGTGCGCGAGTACATGGGGCATACTGAAGTTGCAGAGGGAGGCGTGTCAATGTCAGCTGTCGATGAGCAACCTAAACTGCTGAATAGTATAGTCCACCTGCAGTAATACTCGCACCTATCAGTGTCCGTGGAGACTGAAACGTATACAAAGCATGCAAGATAGTCCCTGCAAACAGAAAATGAAGAAGCAAACACAAATGCACGATAGGGAATAACAGGTCCCTACCCTTGAACAAATGACAGAAAAAACACATGTCCGTGGTCCAACGTAGTGTTAATAACTATACCACGTGGAAGTGAAACATATCATATGCTAGGGCGCCGCCAGGAGGTACGTCCAGCCCAATGGAGTGGGTCACCAGCTGACCCATAATGTGAGGGAGGGTACATAGCTGTGCAGATGTGTCCATAACAAAATACACAAGGAGAAATGTAGATATATGTAGTGACTGTATGTCCGAATCATATCCCACAAGGGATGTAATAGTCACATACAAAAGGTATGTCTGTATCCCACATAACAAATGTGATAGGGAATAGAATACACATGTAAACAAATCAGGAGCATAGAAACAGCTACAACAATAAGGACACATGTAGGCCGAAAGGAACAGTATGACCCGTACCATCGACTAAGAATACCACCTGTCCCACTTTGCGAGCGACAGTACAGCTGCGGCCAGATGTGTCCTGACACAAGCATGTAAACATGGCAAATGTGCAGAGATTATAGGACATAATTATCCCTCAGACGTCATGTAATAGTGGCATTAAACAGTTGTTCTCCACACGTATATTACATAAATGTCATAAGAAAAAGAATAAGCCACTGAAATGCTACAAGACTAAAGCTTAGATATAGGCAAGAGTTGTAAGTTCTATCTGCCGAACTGAACGTAGGTATGTGTCGGTGTGGAAAATGTGTTGTGTCCACCGCAAATGTTACATTGTGGCCAATTGAAAAGGTGGAAACAGTACCGTAGACTGTGGGGAGGCATTGTCCACAACAGTCGGATATGTGGAAGGAATAGCATGGACATCGGAAAAGGTGCCATCCCCCCAGTGAGTACAACAGGTCTGCAAATCCTGGGAGTCATCGGTAGAAGCCAAACTAGTATGTGACACAGCCGAACGGGTAGTACCCGGGTATACCAACTAAGTAACGAAAGTGAAGTATGGGCATGTACCTATGTGTGTGAGGTATAGCATGTGGGAAGCTAACACGGCAGGGTAGTCCACACAACCATAAAGGTACCCGACACCTGTAGGGCAGTCAATGTGCTACTCTGGCCGTGTCATGGCCCAACAACAAAAGTAGTGAGCTATTGGATGTGAGTAATTTGCATGTGAAGGGTGGATGGGTAATGGTAAAACCCGCAAAGGCGATACTGTGTCATATGCAGAAAAGGTGA
Organism: Protopterus annectens; assembly: GCF_019279795.1. Taxonomy (NCBI): domain Eukaryota; kingdom Metazoa; phylum Chordata; order Ceratodontiformes; family Protopteridae; genus Protopterus; species Protopterus annectens. The sequence goes on along the minus strand of NC_056741.1, from coordinate 459,190,190 downwards.
ACCAGAGGTATAGGATGGGGCAGCGGGTGAAGTGGACATAAACACAAACACATGGAGAAACAGCTGCAAGACAAGCAGACAGGCCATAGTGTAGAACACAATCCCACAAACATATGTATCATGTAAATGTGCGATCAAAATGTATAGATATGTCACCGTCACATACCCACAGGTTGGTCCTAATGGAACTGGCCATAACAAATGCAACACACCTGGCTGCATAATGGGCTACCCAGCATACCCTCCACATCACACAACTCAGCCCTGTAACAGAATGTCCACCAAATCCACCCGTACGTGGCCCACTGGTCCGTTGCAGACACAGCTACACATACTGACCCCCACACATATGTAGTAGGTATTGTCACCCTAGGCAGTGTCAGGATAGCAAACCATGTATTCCCTGCATGTTAAACCCCCTGCACATTTTCATAAAGCCAAAATACATTTCGATATCGTTTCTGTGTGGAATGGTCCAATTTCTGGAAAATCCCTTACGGGATAAGTAACCTGTGTAAATAGTAGAATGGGTATGATGACAAGATGTCCAATCCTGTACATATCTGGACACAAGTCAGAATGTGAAGTACAGGTCCAAGACACTGTCCAGACCTGAGTGGTCATGCATAACCCAGTACCCAGGATAAAACACCTTCCGGTGACGCACGTGTCCCCACACAAATATGCGGGAGAATATATTGCACACTCGCATAGTGGCAAATGGCAGAAGGGTGAGGAAGACACCCAACATTAACAGGAGAACCATGATGAAGTGTGAGGGATACCTAGTGTGTGCCGGCGTGACCGACCATACCTGACAACCTGTGTGAGCTAGATATCTGGACAGAGCCGTGACTACAAGTGAGACAAAGGTACAACAGCAGGTACAATATGCAAAGATAGCTGTTAGACGTTATTCATGTATGTGCAGTTTGAGTACCCGGGATGTCCACTGGGCGAAGATGTGCCCAGTAACAGCGGAGGCCCGGGTAGAAAAGCTCCACAAGCAATACAAGGAAATAAAGGCTACATAATGTTAAAGGTAAAATACAAGAGTAAAAGGCATACAGTCAGGAAATACACATGCATAACATGTGCATAATAAGACAGTGCAAATCCAGAGTTTGTAGTGGTAATACAGAAATGTACAACAATGACATACTGGGAGTCAAGTGAGTGTCAGCTAAGTCTGGTTAAGCTGGAGGGTAGAGAGGAGCAGGAGTATGGAGAGCTCAGAGGAGTGAGATCCGTAGAATGTATAACAGGTGCAAGCAGGAATATATCCATGTGGATGGATAAACATAGATATATCATAGAATGACAGTTTGCACAATGGCATTAATGTCCGGAGTATGAAGTCTGAAACTCAACTGTCTGCCAGCACGTCCCGACATCTGTCCCTAATGCCGAGCTACTGCTGTGCCAGAACACAACAGCGTATTACAGAGGTTCATACCATATCACTCAACTGTCCACATATTCACAGAATAACCAGAGTGTTGGCTCATAGTGTTGTGTGCCTCCGACAACCTGTGTCTGTCCGGTAAATAGGTGTGGATTGACGTCACGAAATAATGAGCATTAAGTATAGCACTCCACATCCCGCAGAAGAGTCATGACAATGCAAAAAATTCTATCAACGTTATAAGCTTGTAAGGAGACTAGTTAAAATGTGTCCCTCTTACTCTCCCCATCATGTAGGGTTTGCGCAGATATGTTGCTCAAAGAGGTCGAGAGGTATGGTCCGTACATATGTACAGTAACAAGCCATGACATTTGTGTAATGTACAACCGCATACCTGTAGTCACAACATGTCCAAGAAAATAATCTCCGTATGAATGAATACAGGTAATAGTCAAATGTGAATGGGAACCCCCCCCCCCTCACCGTGGAGTATGGACCGTAACAACCCCACCCATAATATGTACAGCAAACAGAATAAGCTCCTGATAGGTGCCCAAACACATGTGTCTATAAATACAGGTAAAATGTTCATAACAGGGAGATGCTCCCTGCCAACATGCTTCATCTGACATTTGAACTCAGCCAGGGAAGTTCCGTTCACCAGGCGGACAAGCCCATACCCAGATCACTACATGAACACCCTGATAATCAGAAATGTGTATGTGATACGACTATATGCCCTGGTGTTCTGCATATCCTCGGAGTGATTAACAATGCAGCTGGGGTCCACAGCAGTAGGCAATACGGAATGTGTAATATGTAGTACCACATTTCCCACAGCAGGGGAATGGATGTCTGTGTTGTAAGTGAAGCGGTGAGGCGTATGTTGATGTAGCTAAGTACTATGGGTATGCATATCAATGAGGCAGAACAGCAACAGAATACTGTTTCCAGCATCCGTCCAACGTGAATGCAGTCCCGGTTGACCTACAACCACTGCAGATATCCCTGTAAAGTGTAATGAATGCGTTCATGCTGTACACACAGTTAAATACGTAAAGGTGAACCATGTGTTTCACACCAGTCTGTAAACCAGACTACAGATAAGTAAGTGTTACGGTCAGACGTATGAAAGGCCGCGCAAGCACACATTTATTAAACAGATGTAACCCACAACATGTAAATGCAAGTGCGCCTGTGCGTGTGTGATCCGCTCACAGCATAGTAAATGAATGCTGTTTCCCCCACGTTAGATATACATGGCTCAAACCTGTTAACCCCATAAAGTATGAAACCGGACAAAGGCATGCAAACTACCGGTACAAATAGGGACAAACCCCAGATATGTGCCAGAACAAACATAGAAAGTGGATAGAATAATGGGTGTGTCAGTAGCATGGATTCTCTGAAGGGTATGCAGTCGTAAACTGAACTGCTTGCCAGTATTTCCCAACGTAAGTCTTTAATGAAATGCCACTACATTGCCAGATAGACACAAGGTTATGAAAACCACACCGAAGATAAAGAGGCAACCAGCTATACATTCTGCGACAATCTGTACAGTGGAAAGGTATGGTAAGGATATAAATATATGTGTATACACATAATCCACAGATGTAAACCAAAGCAAATTATGAAATGAGGACTGTACATGTATATATGTATACAGAACAAACATATGTCCCGTAGATATGACATATGTACATAAATAGGCCATGGCATAGCTAAAATGGGTAGACAAACAGACATGCACGAAAGGTGAATAAACCACTGCTTTCCAAACCATTGGCCAGAAAGTGACAGTCCAGCAAGTTCTACACTTTAAACATGCATATAGGTGTTCATTGCAGGACCCCAAAAATTGATCCATACGTAGTGTCAACCATCATTGATGCAAAATAAGTGACCTGAGCAAATACGATATAGCTGTACATGCAACAGTAGCAGGTGCAAGGGTAATGACACATGTGTCGATAGAACATATGACGTACGAACTGATATCCGAAGAGTGGGGAGTGCATATAAGTGTCTCCACACTTTAGTACCGCTCACATTAAACATGTGTAATGGGTACTGTGGAGGGGTGTCAGGTATGGGAATCATGGGTATGCAGAAATGGGCCTAGGTGTTGTTTGGCAGAGATTTATTAGGTCCGCCCCGTGGGAGTGATGTGGGTATAGCACACGCCTATATTCTCAATAATGGGGCAAACCATCCACTGGATATTGCGTAAACCATTGTGGGAATATGTAGGGCCCTATATCAGTGTCATGTAGGCGATTATCATGGATGGACATGAGTACGACCAAGATGGTAACTATACCTGGCAAACTGTCAGAATAAGACAGCTGCACTAAGGCATAGTACATGAAATACAAATAGGGACTATATTAGATATACCCCAGACAAAGTCAGAACGTTGATAGAATACTGGTGTAGCCAGGAATACGAATGTAATGAGTGTTACTAATCATGACATAGAAATGTCAGTCACTATTATCTAACCGCACAGTTCATAATGCCTTGCCAGTAATTTACCAGAAAGGCACATTACTATGACAAATGTAACAAGAGCAAAGGTCAAACGTCATAATGTGTACAGGTTAGGGGTATGAAGGTAACCTGTCCAAAATACATGTACAGAACTAGTGATACTAGGTGGACAGGTGAGAAGAAAGATGTCAGGACAAATGACAAAACATGTACAAGTCATACGCATGTACTCCGACAAATGTGAATGACAATGTATGCCCTGTGAAAGTCAATGTGTAAGGTTAATAGACTCAAAAGAAATGTGTCCCTCGGGGTGTCATGCAGTGTCACCATTACAATGTCCAGTCCCCCATACTCGTACATGAGCTCTGCCACTGACGGAGAGTGCAAATACCGGCATACACATATGGTACATGATAGACTAATTAGTGTGGATAAGCAGCTGTTGGCCTGTGTGAGGAATACAACCCTCTGGGTGGGTGTGTCCTGCAATATAAATGTAATGGCATGTGGCCTGTGATGCCATCATACAATGTGTGTATTGGTGTCAGAAAATTGATATCTGGTATCAGACACATACTCCGCAACTGTACAGATTTACGCAGAATGTGCAGAGTTCTACCTCATATGTTTGGTGTGTTCCATGTAAAATCAGTACCATTCTGGCAAATTCCTGAGAACTGAAGTCATGAAATAATGACAAACATGTGAGTTTAAGACACCAAATCCATCAGAAAAGTCATACTAATGCAAAACCTATTATTGTGTCAACTATCTACGTTTGTAAGAGCAATATGTAAATACTGCCCCTATGTGTCCCACTATCAGTTAAGGCTTTGTCCAGATGTTTGCTCTAGGAGGTGGAGTGGTATGATCAGAAACAGATACATGTGTGAGGAAACAGCATTATCGACTGCAAGATAACGCAGACGTTATGAAAAGCGCTGCAGTAGGACGTTCAGTACTGTCTGCAGGTATGTGCTGACATGTCAAATGACACAGCAGTCTACATGAAGTACCTATAGGACTGTCACCTTTACAAATGATGATAGTGGGACATACCCACAGCCATGCACACAGCACAAATAGACGTATGCACAGCAAAACTAGGCCATGATACATGAAGCCTCTGCCGTGTACGAGTAGAGTGAGAGTACAGCAAGGATAGATGTCTGCCAAGCTATACAGCAAATGCCTCTAAGGGCATGTAACACCGCCCGTAACACGAACGTTGCACGGACAATGTTGGAATTTGCAACATACCCCATTGGTATGTGAAAGCTATGCAAATATGCAATACATGAAACAGTCAGCTGTCCATGCAAGAGAACGTGCAACCGTGAGTAGTAGATCACGGAAATCACACAGGCATACGTCTATCCTGTAGACAGCGGCATCAAAGGCAAAGACGCCGCACAGATGTTATGGTGAGTGAATACTGTAAAAGCAATGTATTGTTGTCATGCAGCTGGAAACACACACACACACTTGGCAGGGCTGGGAATCGAACTTACACCTAACTACCCTATCACACTACAGCATGATGCATTTACAGAATGCGCCACCGAGATTACTAAACACAGCCGACCCACAGGCATTCTTCTAGGTGCATGTCAACATCTGCAAAGGCAAAGACGTCAGCAGGATATATCTGTGGTGTGAAGCATCTAAAAGCATAACCTGAGTCCCCAGGTGGACGGGAGCATGCGCGTGCGCACACACACACACACACACACACACACACACACACACACACACACACACACACACACGCACACACACTCACTTGGCAGGGCATCGAACTTACACCTAAGTGCCCTATCACACTACAGCATGACGCATTTACAGAACGCGCTACCAAGATTACTAAGCACAGCAGTCCCACAGGCATCCTTCTAGGTGCATGTCGACATCCGCAAAGGCAAAGACGTCAGCAGGATATATCTGTGGTGTGAAGCGTCTAAAAGCATAACCTGAGTCCCCAGGCAGACGGGAGCATGCGCACACACACACACACACACACACACACACACACACACACACACACACACACACACACACACACTTGGCAGGGCTGGGAATCGAACTTACACCTAACTACCCTATCACACTACAGCATGACGCATTTACAGAACGCGCTACCGAGATTACTAAACACAGCAGACCCACAGGCATTCTTCTAGGTGCGTGTCAACATCCGCAAAGGCAAAGACATCAGCAGGATATATCTGTGGTGCGAAGCGTCTAAAAGCATAACCTGAGTCCCCAGGTGGATGGGAGCATGCGCACACACACACACACACACACACACACACACACACACACACACACACATGCACACACTTGGCAGGGCATCGAACTTACACCTAACTACCCTATCACACTACAGCATGATGCATTTACAGAACGCGCTACCGAGATTACTAAACACAGCAGTCCCACAGGCATTCCTCTAGGCACATGTCAACATCCACAAATGCCAGGACACCAGCAGGGATTGTATAGAGAGTGTACGATCAGACATAGTACTGTCCCACGGTAGACGTATACAACCACATGGCAGTGGTGTACTCGGGACAGCTATACATGTATGGAGCACTACAACAACAATACATAGACACGGTACGCACCACAGACAGTACACCCTTCCAGATAGTCACCCAGTGTGTACTCGGTAGGCATCCATCCTGACACTGAAGACGGAAATCCATTGCCTGGATGATCACCATGGCAATACAGGATGTCAACGGCCATGCCCATGCACAGAGGGACATCACCGACACAAGGTGTCACTGGCCATGGCCGCACACCTGGTAATATACGTCAGTTCAGACTGTACTGTGTGTCGATCTACACAACGGCATACTGGGCATGCTCACACACTTAGCTGTTACAAAGGGCCGTCTTGCATGCAGATGGAGTGTAAACACGGAAGGTCTCAGATTGGACTGTACCGTGTGTCCATCTACACAACTGCGTACATGGACTGTACCGTGTGCCCATCTACACAACAGCATACTGGGCATGCTCACACACTTAGCTGTTGCAAAGGCCTGTCGTGCATGCAGATGGAGTGTACACACAGAAGGGCACAGTACAGAAGGGCACAGTAAGGTATAACTGTCCTCACGCACAGGGCGGGCACACATGCAGTGACCTGTACACACACAGCTGCCATCACAGCTGTCACAGGTGCAGGTCACACATGTACACACTGCAGTGTACACTGTAGCTGTCAAGTCATCACCATGTCGTTGGTGCAGCACTACACAGCCTTACAGTACCACAACACCATGTGACACATGACCACTGGGCTGTACAGAGGTGTACACCAGCTGTGCAGAGTACACATGTACCAGCAGGGATCCAACAGGTGTTATGCATTGCAATGATACCAGTATACATGAACAGGTCAGCTCAAGACATACCACGGCCCTTACACAGCTGTGACACATGACTGTTGCTGTACACCAATGAACACATGTCTAGATATGTCATACATGTGATTGTGTGGATGTGTGCATGGACTGCACACGCAACACATACATACATAGCCTTTGATGTACCTTGTGCATAACAGTGGCCTAATCAATGCTACACATGCAAATGGAAGGTGGGTCCATGTCTGTTGAATGCTCACACTACAGGGGGTAGCAATGTTGACCAGGACACATACCCTTGTACTGGTCACCTGTGACACCCATGATATCATACCACAGTCCATGTGTTATGTATGTCAACACACATGTCCAACAATAGCAATGCATACAAACATGGCAACAGGAGACACATGTGACATCTCCACTGTGCATGCAGCAACCATGCATGTGCAATGGCTGATGTCCATAACATAGTTGCACCTAACTACGACATGCAGTCGCAATGCAGACCCATCATTGACACCTGTATACGGTGACATACACACAGCACGTATGGAGGGATGTGTGTACATTAAGTGGTGAACCACTTGTGTAGATGTATGAGTGCAGGGGTGGCTCACAGTTGTGTCACACACCATCCTATCATGCCATGTGCAAACAGTACGCTATGTCACTGTTACGTGATGGTGCTGACATAATGCATACACAGCGGTCAGGTGTTACCAACTATATGTCACATGGCACCTATAACACCCACAACCTCCCGTGTGCATATAGCAGCACATTTGCCAGATATAGCATTGGTACACATACTGCAATCAATACCACTTCATGTCTATCAAACATGTCATCATATGGCAGGTGTATCATTCCCAGCACTGCCATGTGTGTCCGAATGTGTGACCAGAGATGCCACATATCGCGGGGAATATGTCCCAGTTGTTACACATCCCTGTACACTGTTGTAGAGATCTGTACATACGTCAGTGTGGGAAGCATGACGTCGGCCGGTGTGGTGCATCACACACGTCGGCTGTCTGTATACACATGTGTGGTCACCACAGTGTGTGTGTGTCTGTATGTATGTCTGGTGCTTGGTGTGAGGGTGTATGCTAATGTACACTGAGAAATGATCACTAACCCCACGTGGTGACTAACCCGTAATGGTGATGCAGTGCACTACCCTGTTGATGCCATAGGTCCCAGCCATACTGGCTACCTGTGCATGTTCCTTCTCTGTGACACATCGTGTGGGTGCATAGTACTGTGAGGGTGATGACCACATAGGCAAGGGTCCCCACCTGAACACTATGGGGTGTGCATTATAGTGGTGTACACTCCGTGAATGTGGCCATGTTCCCGTACTGTTACAGGGTCCTACTGCTGCACAGTGTGGCCTCTAGCTACCAAGTGACACCTCACATCATCATTGGCCAGACCGCTGTGTACAACCCCTGCACCATGTCACCATACCTGTAATGTGTCCTGCTATGTATGTCACGTCTCTGTCCAGTGTAGCCTGTGGCACTGACCACATGCATCATGTGCAGTATATGTGCGGACATCTGTGTCATGTTGGTGTTTACAACAGTCAGGTTGAGGGTACATGTAGCATGCTGATATTGCCAGACGTGCCTGTGAGTAATCCACAGTTACACGTGGGGGACTGCAAACACTTCTACCTGTAAGCACATGCAAGTACACCATAGGAGGGAACCAGGGTATCACAACCAACATGGTGCTACAGATGTAACCGAGACACATACCGTGAACACATCACAATGCATGCTGCACCTGCACTACATGGTATGACTGGTGCATGTCGACAGTACACAACCTATGTCACATACACATCTCTCAGTATTCACACACAACCACTGCAACATACACATCCCTCACTATGCATACACAGGTAATATTACATACACCTCTCACTATTCTGTTCACCCTGTGCATCAGAATATTTGTGCATAACCCTGCACCGATGGTGTGGATGACAGGGATGCGGCACAGGCTTCATCATATGCACAGGGTGATATGTTTGCCAGGGGTATAGGCTGCACCAATGGATAACATCATGTGTGTGTGTAAGGGCCGGTGAGTTGATTGGACATGTCTGTTCAGAATGCATGTGGATGTTGTGGAGCCCTACAGTTGTGTTTGCTGTGTGCGTGTATGTGTGTACACAGTTCTGCCATTTGTGAGGCCTACATGAGGTATAATTGACAGCCCCAGATTGTACAGACCAGGTTGTACAGCTCACTGTGTCCGTCCATGGCCACGTGACCTGTGCCTGCCTAGGGTTGCATGGGCACTACCAGGTGGAGGTACAGAGTGGCTACTGTCCAACGACACATGTCCGCTGGAACCGTGTCCCCACTGAGAATGTCCAGGGCCATGTCCACGTGGCCTGCTGTGTCCTGGTGTTGACAATGCAGCACCAGCTGCACTGATACTGCTACCAGCACTATGGGAGTGGGCATGTGAGGTGGCATGCTCACATCGACCTACACTAGGTGGTGTTGCTGGCCTATGTCCACGTGGCCTACGCCTCACTCCTACCAGATGTTCCAGCACAGACAGCTCCCGCTCGCAGATTGCCATGCCTCGGTCAAGAATTCCAACCATTTCACCCAATCGCCTATCCAGAACATCAGCAATCTGCTGTTGAGCATTTGCCAGTGCCTGGATGTTGTCATTTAGGGTATGGATAGCAGCCCTCTGCAGCCTCTGCCCTTCTCTGTTCTGCCATTCAGCACGTGCCTGTGCTGCCATTACAGTCTGGAACATGCGTCTGGTGATACCAGCTGCTGTGCTCTGTCCTGCAGGTGCATGTCTGCCAGAGGTCCTCCTACGAGCAGCACCGGCCACATGCCTGTGTGGCACATCTGCAGTCATTACACTGACACCATGGTGTGTAGACACACCTTCTGTAGCCACCACACCTTCTTGTTCCACGCTAACAGACGCTGACTGTCCTTCCTCTATGGCCACTGGTGATGCAGTATGTGTTGGCAGCAGAACTGTGTGCGGGGAAGAGGGGGACATAGCTGGGATGGTAACCATTGGCACAGATTCAGCCCCTGACAACCCTGCCTGTACCTCATGCATATGTTCATCACCGCTAGTATCTGTCGGGACACTAGCATCAGATGGACCGCAGGAGGGTAACGCACCTACATCACCTGTGAATGCAAAGAAATACTGTAAAGTACAATAGACACAGACACACACACACACACACACACACACACACACACACACACACACACACACACACACACACACACACAGACACATACAGACACACCATGCATGTGATTTTCAGATGGCATGCAGCATGCCTGTGATACAGCAGAGGGCATGCAGCTCAGACATTAATAGTGTTAGTAAGCATACCTCCCTGGGGTGCACACTACAGCAAGCAAGTGTCATATCAGTAGCCATGCAGTTCACACAATCATGGTAGTATGCATGCATCCCCATGATACACCATGTGGCCCAAAACAGGATAACAGTACACATGGCTGACGTGACCTTGACATGTAATCTGCTGACATGTGCATTAACATGCATACATGTCTGACACAATGGTGTCCTGACACATGTACAGCATCATGATGGGCTTCACATTGCAGTGTTGTGTGTATGCCCTACAGATAGAATGCATGTTTAGCAAATGTGCATGAGCATGGGAGGGTAGTGTGAGCCGTCTACATTGCTATACAGTGTGAAGTACAGACACTGTGCCATTGCATGGCATCATGAGGCATCTATGTTGCTGTAGAATGCATAATATGTACACATTGCATAGCCATAACTGCAACACAGTCATGATGTTCAACAGATCATATATGGTAGTCTTCAGTGACACCTCCAGTAGCTGTACACAGGCTTTTAGGATGTCCAGTGTACCACATCAACTGTATAATCGGTCAACTAAGGCTATAATTGGACCATGTGTGGACAATGTGCAACAGGGTGTATACACATCCCATGTACTGTGTGGCTACATGTCTCTGGCCATCCCCCATGGGCATGTGTGCACATGTGTTGGCCAAATGTGTGTGATGGCCATCTATCTCACATGTCTATGTTGTCCCATATGACATACACCCATAGATGTCAGATATGTCACAATCCACAGGGCTATGCAGACAACGGGTTGTATGTTTGGTATGTGGGGTATAGGTCATGCGATAGTGTGACAATATTGCAGACAGAACACTATGTGCCTGGGACATGTCAGGTGGCATGTCACAATGTGTGCACCCAATGCAGGGGCATATGACACGGTGACACCTGTGGGCTGCCCATATCACAGCTCACTGTGTGGTACTGTGTGCATACCACACATGTTGTTCCAATGCATACTACATATGCCTCCATTGTAGAACACCTCCACTGTTGTATGCACAGCTGACCACACTTGTCGCAATGACAAGTACTGTGGTTTCAAGTCGGTGTATCATTTCATTTGTATATATTGCACATGGGTGGACTGTGTGAATGATGGGTGATGCGACCTGCATATCATGACTGGAACAAACATCAGGTGTGCAAGTGTTAACTGGCCACATGGCAAATAGATCTACACTGTAACATGCCTGATACTGATGACAGTCTCACCTGCAATGGACTCATGTCTGTGCGGCATGCCAGACGTACCTGTATAGGGGTGACACAGCAGTATGAACATTATCCATGACTGTATGACAACCACAGGTTGCACTGTGCATGTGAACACATTCACCTGTGTAATAGCATATAGTATGCACATGTGTGCATACACAGCGTAGCATACTGTGGTATGCAGCATGTGTGTCCACATATCTTGCATATGTTGTTACTTTACATAATGTACAGTGACACATGCAACTAAATGGGATATAATAGCCATATGTGCAGTACTGACTTACCAGGCAACTCCAGGCTCATTGGTTGGGAGACACCCACCTCCACGATGGCAGCTAGTGTTTGTGGATGCTGTTCCCTGGGTGTCCCCAGACTGGCCAGTAGCTCCTCGGTGTGTGTGAGTGGGGGCTGTGTTGGTGGCCCACCACCTGTTCCACCTTGTTCCCTGGCGATTGCAGTGGCACGCTGTTTTGCATGTCGTATCAAGTCCATGCAGTGTCTGCGCACCTGCTGGTAGGTGCGGTTATGGCCACCCTCATCATTCACCCTCCTGCATAGATCCTGCCACAGGTCATCCCACTGCTGGGCATGCTGTGGCACATGGATGAACAATAAGTCATAGTTGTCATGGAGATGTGGGATGAGGACATCATCCTCCTGGCAGCTGTATGCTGGGAGGCGTGTACGGGGCATTATCTGTAAGACATAATGATGGTGACAGGTCACAGTTTCAGAGATGTACAGAGATACTGCTGCACATACATTTCTATGACATCTACTACATCTGCACAGTTATCTTTGCAAAGCATCATGACACTGACATGACTGACGTGTTTGTGTCACACACATGTCACACTCATTATGCATTGGATATCATCACCATATATGTGTGTTACCTCATTACAGTGTTCATACTCCATGTAAATGCTGTCTTGCTATGGGCATGTCTATTTGCCTGCACTTGTGTTCTTACCTATCTGCACATGCCTGGATGTGTCCACGGTAATGCTGTTGACCTGGATGCTGTGTATATGTCACATATCAACACAGACACAGCCATAATGGACTTGAGCAGTGACAATGCACACATACACATGGACACCTGTACATGCATGTGTTTTGCCATATACATCTACTCAGCACTGTACAACTGTTCAACATCCTGCCATGGATCGCCTGTATTGCACATGTGATAGACATGGGACAATGGCTAGTCAGACGACATTCGCAGGGATGGTTATCAACCATAGCATGTGCGGCATGGTTTCCAAGCTGTAACAGACAGCCATTATGCCACCGCAAGGTGCATCAGTGCCACATTACTGATCCAGTCAGTTGATAGTACATCTACCATGTGGCCATCACACAATGTATGACTGGGATGACATGTGCAGCTTTGATGGACAGGGTTGCATGGTATGGCAGGAGTATGTCACATATATGGCACAGGGATCTGTCCAGCCTGTGGCGATCCTAGTATTTGGATGGTGGCTGTCCATGACATATGTCTTATAGATCAGGATATGGACATGTAGCATGTCCATCATCATGGTGTAGCAAATATCTTTCTGCAAGGTAGACAGCATGCTGCATAGTGGAGGTGAGGATTGTGAAGGCTGGTATCGCACATCCATGCATAGCCATTACCCCTTAAAGGTGGTATGTGATGCAATATTGGTCACCACAGTGCTGTATATGCCTGTTCAGTGATCTCCGTGCTCATGGATGGCACCCTGACATGACATGGGTACCTCATATGACTACTGAAGTAGCCTGGAGACGTCACCAAGTTGGGGGGTGCACTGCACAGCACCATCCCTTACACAGTGTCCATAATGTTGACCACAGCCTAGGTAGTAGTTTATGGGTACAGGGATGTTCACCTAGTGGTGACAATGCTGGTATCATCCATCAGACTGTGCACATATGTCACACACCTCACCCACACAGCCCATTCTGTATGTTGTTCACAACACTGACACAGCTATACTGATAGGTCATGGCCATTCAGAGCCTTACATACACAGATGCCTAACATTTGTCTGTGTGGTATGGGCTACAATGAGGGTGGGGTACAACACATTAACCCTGTTCTACTGTAGCTGGCACTGGTGTGATGTGCACATGTCACTCTTGCACCTTTTGTAGTTGTGAGTCTGTCAACAGGCCACTGGTGGAACACTCCTGTGACATACAAAGGTATTTGTAATCAAACATCCGTGCTGTCTTGTACATCTGTACTGCTAACATCTACAGTAATAATGGTTCATGGACATGCACACCATACTCAGCAGAGTATAGTGCGGTGCCACCCAAAATGACTGTCATCACCACTTGTGGGTTGATATTATCCAACACCCTATCTGTATTGTATGGTCATGCTAGGCACTTGTTCAGAACTTGTGAGCATGCCATGAGCTACTGATTACTATAGCACCCATTCCATACCATTTCCCACAGGTACACTGGCTGTCCTACACTTCCCAGCTTGCTTATGGTACAACAGCTGTTGTACACATGTAACGCACATATCCTGTGGGACATGGTTGTATATACAGGCATGTCCAACTGTCACCTACCAGTGCTACTGCCTGTCTATATGAGGGATATGTCATACATGTGGCAATAGAGCAATTGTCTCATGTACACATTCAATGCTCACCTCCCAACATACGACACTACAGCCTGTGGGGGATGCACTTCTGCAGCCGTGCTGGGGGCAGAGCTCTCAAGTGTGCCTCATTACGAGGAACGTACCTCATTTGGGGTCTTAAAAGGTGCATGTTCCTCAAGGTTCCACATTGAAAGGGTCTGTCACACATTCATTGTTGGAAATTGTTTACCTGCTAGCCATGGCTAAATAGATGGGAATCATATTAATTCATTAGAATATCTTTTTTATACGTAAAACCAGCCTATTTTAGCCATCATATGCCCTTCCTAGTTGAAGCTGTTAGTAAGCCAGTTGTAAGTGTTCCACGTTTTGCCCATTTGTCACACATTATGAGGGCTAATGTTCCTCATTTTGGGGACAGGAGGTTGACAGCTATGGCTGGGGGTAATGCTGTCACCAACCCAGACTGCACCTGACAGTCATTTGGGGATGTGTAACATTCACAACACACCCCACCCATCACATAGTCTCACATGATCTACACCACTGGCCGCACCTATGAGGACAACTTGTGCAGTATGTCTCCATACTCAGTGTAGGCACCAGAGGTAGCCCCCATCATGGAAGACAACATCACCAACTTATAGCCCACAGACTCATGTGTGCCCATCACATACAGCCAATAGGGAGTTATAACATTCACAACACACCAGTCATAGGTGACTCTGTAGGGAGTCACACTGCAGTTCCACACAGCAGGCTACACAAGGCGATAGTCGTTTACATCTTGCTATCGGGTAACTGCTTCTGCAACATAACCTATGCGCCCATGCCACACCTCACCAGGTACGATGTGACTGTCATTCTCCATGTTAGTGTGACTGCCCTGTGATGCCACTTCACAGACTACGTGTGCAGGGACATGCAATAGCTCACCAGTCTTATAGCCCTGAGGGTGTGGGCCAAGCCCTGGGGAGCATTTTGCATTCGTCCAGACACGATACCACTGTACAACGACTGACTGTGTCACTTCAACAGTTGCCTATGCTCCTATTGTCATTCCACAGGCATCTGGTATCTGTCCGCTTTGACTGACCTGGTCAAACACAATGCTGTGGCACAGATGACTTGCACCTGTCAGCCCTGGGAGTACAGCTCACATGTAAGGCTCTTGCTGTTTCTATACTGCCTGTCTTGCACAGTTTCCAATAACTGTCACCGGCAGAACGGGAACTGGCAAGCACAACATGGGGTCATGTGACACAATGCTTGCATCTTCCTCTGTGACACACGCAGGCAAGGCACACCTTATAATGCACCACTCAAACATCTCTGCAGTGACTGGGACCTGCCTCTAGGCTCTGCAGAGCACAACTGCAATGACAGGTTATAGACAGACCATACCTTTCAGGCACATACCTGGACCGGCACACCCACAGCTGAGGGGTTCCCATATCCCACTATGTTGTGCACACATCCTGGCTAGTTACTTAGCACAATGCATCAGAGGTGCTCCACATGCAACTAACTGTGTCCGGGACTGCTATACACATTGTAACAAGCTACAGAGACAACATCATACCCCACGGTTAACATACCTTATTTGTTGGTATATTGGACAGTGGGCCTCAGCCAGCTACTACTGATATGTGACTGACACTACCCCACACTTAACTGGGATAGCCACTCATGTACCGACACATCCATGAGTCATAACCTCCACTCTGCTGGATCAACCCATACACACTACCTCCAAGACCTACATTAACCTTGACATGAACACTACCACCATGTGACTGGTGTTACACACCTGGGGTTATCCCCTCATTGGTGGATTACAAACATATGCTAATCAACCTTGTTAGCCACATCCCGGCACCACACCCATCACAGCATACACAGTACATGAGTACTACAACACCTACTACAGACGTCTGCTGACAGCGGTTGTTAACATCATGACACCCGTGCAGATGGACAATGCACATACAAATGCTGACACATACCCCAGTGCACTTCATTAGCATGTACACAACTGCATGGATCATGCTATTCCACACAGAGCCATGATGGTACACACCAGATAACAGACGCCACTCTGGTGGTCATGTTCCATGGACATATGATGTACAACAACAGGTGTAGGCTGTTGCACAGTGGTGTACATTCCCATGGGTGGGGTGGCTCATTGGTCAGCCGTGGTAGGGCCACAGGGTCCTTCATCACATACTCCAAGACTACCTACGTAAACATGACTGCGACACATTCTGGGGTGTACCACCAGGCATTATGGTGGTATGTCAGTAGTCGATGGCAACACCCACATCTGCTGTCACATACAACAGTCACTCAGGAACATTACAGACCCAGGTGATGTTGGCAACATGCTGGAGGATGGATTCAATGCTAACATTACACCCTCTCACTCATTACAGGGCCACAATCCATACAGGAACATTGTGGTGTCCCTGTGGTCACACCTACACAGTACTGACCTGCACTCTATATGTCCTGGGACACTGGCCCCATGTCACCTTCCAACGTCCCAGGCTGTGATGTCCACCAACCTCTGAATGAAATGTCTCCCCACTAGGCCACCATATTCAGTAATAACCTTGTTTCAGACATTGTAGCCCCTGAATGGCACACAGCAGCATTTATCACACTACACACAGGTGGCACCACAATGCATGAGTGGGACTATAGTCCTACACACCTGACTGGACTGTTCTGCATGGCTATGGGGCACATCATCAAGGACGTCATTCACAGAGACATTGTTGGGCTCCCGTCCTTTGCTGCCACCCGGGTTGGGCTTGTTAGGGCCAGAACATGGCCCCTACACATGGTGGACTCCTTTCATACAGTTACCAGGGCAGTTGCTGATGGTATGGGAGTCCACACATCCTACATTGTCCTCTCATTGCCTTTCAGCACCATTCTCCATTCTGATATTGACAACATACACATCCACCTGCACATCGTACCCTATGTCTCAGGATGTTATGCAATGTGGCTCATGGACAGGACACACACAGTGAGGCCAGCATACCATAGTACCTACTACATGTCAGGTACATTTGGCATACCACAGTCCTCAGTCATAGGGCCCCTCATGTTCAGTATATGCTTCCCTGCGGTACAGGCTAGCACAGGGGACTTTCCCTGCCTAGCTTTCAAACCCCTGCATACAAAGCACCATGATTGCTCCACCAGCTGATACTGACTCCATCCATACAGGTGTCACTGTGACAGATACATGATATGACTATCATGGCATCAAGCTGCATGACACAAGGTGCATGAACATCACCTTTGCAT
Organism: Protopterus annectens; assembly: GCF_019279795.1. NCBI lineage: Eukaryota > Metazoa > Chordata > Ceratodontiformes > Protopteridae > Protopterus > Protopterus annectens. The sequence continues at coordinate 459,172,342 of NC_056741.1, read as the reverse complement.
TACACCATTCACCCACTGACTATCACATGGGTGGTAGTCCCCTACATACATATCACATTGTACGTTTGCAGTACACACATATGTCGCACCCACTCCTGTGGTTACCGTATTGCCACTGCGGCATGGATATCCTTCTACGTGGCCACACCCCCCCATTTAGGGTGTACCTTACACAACAGCTACAGCTTTGCATACCACAACATTAACACGCTATGACGTTTACTGAGCTCCGACAGTTTAAGTATGCGGCTGCACTACGGACACCACATCTGTACACATTTGCATACTACATACTCAGGGGTGACCTCTGCTGATCAGACAGGGCCCATGTCCACAACATTATTAATGGATATACTCCTCATACGCAACATAAGCAAAAGCCACTGTGAGCAACATGCTCATGGATATGTGCACACACACCACAATGAGTGGGATGTGCTTGAGGGTTACATTCCCAAACCGGACACTCACCATGCTTTGGAACATAAGTCCTATGTACATCACGCAGGGACACTCAGTAGCACTGTTCATGTGATACCTCCCTTGGTGGTTGGGAGACACATGTAGGCCTGGGATCACTGCAGTGGCTGTACTGTGCAGAGGTGCAGGTGACACATGGCTCTGCTGTTCACAGGACACTACCCTAGAGAGGTGCCACTAGTGTGAACACTGTAGTTGTGCTTACACATGGACTTGCCAGACTGCATAGTACCCCACTATGCACCTGTGAAGCTCTTACATGTCCTTTGTGCATGGTTACTTGGTAGCCCTTCCATTTAGATTAGCTATCATGTTATTACAATGTCCCATGCCTACAAGCCATATGTATCCTGTTATTGTACATGCCAATAGACGATACCTGTGGTATGCATGATATGCCTGTTATGCTGTGTAGAATATCTGTCATATCTACCTACAATACTATACATTACACATATTTCACATAGTATCCCATAATGCAAAGCATACTTGCACAGCGGGATCACCTTAGATATGTCATTAATGTTATATGCCCATACACATGCGTGCTGTGACAGTATATCAACATATACTATCCCCTGCTATGGCACGTCCTTGTTGGACATACCCTACCACTGACGGCGGGTTGTATGGAATTGTTCTGTTTAACGCCCTCATGTAGCATCCCTTGTGGTGTCTGTGCTGTGTACCTTGTGTCCCACTGCTGGACGCACAGTTTCTACAAGCGTTAGTATGTTCAGCAAGACATCACTACATAAATACCTTTCCCCACTTTATGCATTGCGGACACGTTTAATTAATGTAAACCAGGCTATACATACAGTAAAACTAATTAATACAGATCATGCTATACATAACCTTACATATCGGGTGTTCTACATACCTTGTTATCGTTACAGCGTTTTGTTTCTATCTCTCTCACAGTGTTTCAACTGGTATTCGGTATGAGCATACGGTTTGAATGTCTGGCAAGTCATCCTTATATACGTCGATACCTGTAACATGTGGATTCATCCCTTCAATTGGTGTTCCTGAGTGACTAATTACTTGCATATCAGCTGTGCAGCTACTCCATTCGCCAATTACGTGGCAACAGTGGGGTATAATTGAATTCTCCACTTGGGCGTTGCCTATTTGCCCTACCTTCAGGGAGACGGCCTGTATTGTGTTTTGTTATGTGTAATTGCAACTGCTATGCATGGAGACAAGTATACTTTGGATTCATGCCCCCCGTGGATTGTGTGTGACAGGTAGAGTATTTGGTTCAACATGTGGGTGTACCTGTCATCCCAACGTCTGATAACGGACTATTGCAAACAAAACCTGTAACATGGCTGTTTGTTCCATTATACAACGCCTGCAATTTGCATGACGCCTTTAATTGTGTCTCTCACACGGTATGTTGAGGGTAATGCAGATGTAATTGACTGACTGGATGTTTGTGCTGCTATTACAGTCTGTATTGCTTTAGTTTCTAGTGTGGGGAATGTCGGTGGGTGTACGTAGCATATACAGGTTTGTGGGCCTTGCATTTCTACATAATCTGTATATATGTGTGTGAGCTCCGTCCCTAATTAGAGAGCTAACAGTTAGTAGACTTATATTACGGGATTGTATGTTGGGCCGTTGTTAATTGGTTTCTATATCATCTGTAGGTGAGCTTGCTACTTGTATACCTCCAGAATTGCAGTGATATATCAAGGGATATGTGTAAGTGACAGCTATCCCTTGTATTTCTGTCCCAGATATTTGCAGTCATTACGGTTGTGTTGGTAAAAGAGCCTGTTTGCCATGGGTTGCCACCTTTTCATATGGTCATTGTTGGACACTTGCGGGACACACAGCGGTGTTTACAGGCCGACATGTAGCCATGGTCAGTACACAGGTTAGCACATACTTTTATCCTCAATACATACCTATTGTTGTGGGACTTTGGCTACTTATCATATTGCATGTAACATTTACGTTTCTTACATACAGGCATAACTATTAAATACGACTATTACATTATATATGGGACATATTAATGTCCTACCATCTCGGACATTTGCCCTTTGTACTGTTTTATGTCAGGACACACCTGCCCAGGGTGGGGATGTCCCTCCTACTGTGGGACAGGTAGTAACCGTATGCCTACGGCTAGCTATACCCACATCTACCATACTGATCTGCCTCTGACTTGGCACTAACAAACACATGTTGCAGACACACACACACATTACAGTCACACGGAGATGCACACGGCACCCTCAATGCACACTTACACAGACTATGGCACTCACAAACACAGTTGAACACAGTACCTACGTGGACCGCAACACTGGCAGCAGTGACTAAATGTCCCTTCATATCATCATGCTATTACTCGTGGCTGTACTGTTCCAGTACTGTGTTCTATGGGTCTTTCAGCCTTGTGGTTATGCATGTCGGTATGTTACACATTCCATAGTTGGCGGTATCCTATTTATTTGTACCTCCAAGGTGTTATGAATGTCGTTGAACTATCTATTATATTTGCAGATATCGCTGAATCCATCTATAGCAACATATATCACTCTATTGCCCTTTCTATCTGTATTATATATATGCATGTGTGTACATATATATATATATATATATATATATATATATATATATATATATATATATCTATATATATATATATATATATATATATATATATATATATATATATATATATATATAAATATCTATCTATATATATATATATATATATATATATATATATATATATATATATATATATATATATACATATCTGGTGGGGAACGTGACAGGCACACAGCACCACCATATGCTGTAAGGCTCATGTACTGTTCAGGTGTTGGCATTCCGTGTTCCACTAGCTGTTGTGTCTACAATGTTTGAGGGCTGCCTATGTAGGAGTCACACATTGGGCCACCTATACATTACAATTTACAGGTGGTCATGTTTGTGTGCCATCCATTTGTGTGCAGGTGGAGAGGTGTCAGTCCATAGGGGCCTACACTGTCAGAGTATGTGCTATACGTTCCCTCTTTGCCAAGGCGTAGGCATATTGGGCATGCCTCCATCTGCCTACTGGGGCTGGCACAGTGTGTTCATGGTCTGAATCCCTCTGTGCCTGTAATGGCCTTGGCAATTGCGGTGGGCTATGAGGGCCTTCACCATTTTGTCCCTGCTGCAGCTGCTTCCGCAGGATCATATTATGTAGCATGGCACATACTATGACGATGTGGGCACACGTGCTTGGAGAGTACTGCAAGGCTCCACCAGATGTATCCAAGCACCAGAACCGTGATTTCAGCATCCCGAACACACGGTCTATGATGATTCTGGTTTGTGCGTGTGCCTCATTATGGCGTTCTTGCATGGGTGTGTGTGCATTTCTGATGGGAGTCATCATCCACGGCTCCAGTGCATAGCCAGCATCCCCCACAAGATGGCCATGTGGGATGTCCCCCCTGAAAAATACCTGATACAGCTGTGAGGCATGCCAGATATGGGAGTCATGGTAGCTTCCAGGGCTGCCAGCACACACATCCATGATAATGCCCTGGGCATTGCACACGACCTGGCAGTTGATGGAGTGGAATCCCTTGTGGTTTATGTAGTGCCTACCATGCTCACCAGGTGGTGACTTGATTTGCATGTGCATGCAGTCTATCGCACCCAGTACCTCCGGGTAGTGTGCCACACAGTGGAAGTGGCGCATATTGCTGGCCAACTCCTCCTGAGTTTGGGGGAAGTATATCTGCTCATTGGCATGTGGTAACATGGCATCCAGGAACTGGTGTAGTATCCTGGATGCTGATGCCTGTGAGATACCCATTATATCTCCAGTTGGCTTTTGAAAGGTACCTGTGGCCAGTATTCGCAGGCTTACACATACCTTCGTGTCCCCTGGGATGGGTTCCCCTCTGTTGTTTCTGGTTCTCAGGCGTGGCCGGCACAGCTCCGCTATTTGCTGTAAGATGTCCCTGTCCATCCTGTAACGCTCTACTATCTCCAGGTCATGTAGCCCCTGGTAGGTTACCCTTGGTCTGAACACTCTCCTTCTCCTCCGAGGCCTGCGGTGGTTGTCGGCATCATCCTCCACAACACCGTCAGTCTCTAACATATGCTGATGAATCACAGCTATGGCAGCTCCCAACATGTACATTTTAAAAGTTCCCCATGTGTTTACACCTATGGTGCAGTGTTTGGGAATACACAGGTGTGTGTAGGGTGCTTTCACACTTTATACTATTGTGCTGTGAACACCGATGATGTCATAGGGTGTGTATGTACGATCGTAGCTACAGGGTATCTTATGTGTTTTACTGCCGGAACTACTATTGTGGTGCCTTTGGTGTTGAATTACATTTGGCTGCCGTGGATTACCTCTTGACCTTCCCTTTACATTTCTGCACGTTGTACTTACCATTTTCTGGCATGCATCCTGCAGCCTACTTTCATTTGTACTTTCCTGGACCTGGCGTATCTTGCGTTATGTGTGCTACTGCCAGTCTGCTGTCGGTTTGCTTTGCTCTGCTGTGTCAGGTCTCCTATCTTTGCAATCCTATACCTCCCCTCCTTTCTTTGCATTCCAATGCCTCCCCTATCCTGTTTTGCAGGTTTCTGCAAGCAGACTCGTCAGCTGCCGTCGATTGGCCATCGTGGGTTGATTGGTGTTGATTGCTCATTAGTACTCCAATTACCCTACTTCAGCATTTCCTTCTTTTCTTCCCCTGACCTTCCTGTTTGTGCTATTGTTTGTGGCGTGTGCATCTGATTACTGGGTTTCGGGCACGTTTTCATCCCCGTACACATGCGCTTTTGGGCACCATGTGTGCTCTCAGCTAAACGACTCTATACCTTCCTCCACACCCCCGTCCTGCAGCTTTGCTTAGCAACGGACAGGCCAGATTTGCATTGCTCCAATGTGCTTACTGCTATGGTGGCACACCCCTCTGCTGACGTCATATATCTCCTCTGAGCCACTCCTCGGTGTTATACTGCTGTGCCGTATGGTACAACCTTCATCCGGCGGGGCATTTGTGATTCAGTATTATCTGCCACATTTGCATGGCATTGACTACTAATTCATAGTTACCGCGCCAAACACTATCGCAAGCCCTTAGCAACCCTTGCACCTTGGTTGTGGTGTTCCATGCCTACCATTGTGTATTATGCTGTAAACCTGATTTCTATTACATTGCGATTTTATGACATTTTTATATTATTTCTTTATGTTACAGCTTCCGCACACATGCCCTGCGGTTGTGCTGTGCGTTACTGTGGACATGACATTAAATGTTGTTATTTACGTGTTGTGCATCTTTTCTTATGCCATTGGCTGTGTATTTCGCCATTGGCATATGTTAACGTTGTGATACCTGGGTCTGGCCCGCTTCCATAGCTCCGATGTTCTGTTTGGGAAAATGTAAACCGTGTTTTTTGGTTTACATTTCCGTGGGCTTATGCTATGCCTGCACCACTTCATGAATCACTATATGCCTTCATTTGCATGGTGCGACACTGTGCATGGGGTGATTAGCATACCTAAGCCGGGGGCTGCGCAGTTCTGGCATATGCCGGTAGTGCACGTGGAATTGGATCGTACCTGAATCGCTCAACGGCCATATTTGGCATTATACTGCCTACGCTATGCCTGCGCCTGGCGCAAGCTTCATGAATCCCGGGGCAAGTATTTGTCTTGGTTACCTGCAGGAATGGATTTCCCTCTGGGGTCTTTTATATGCAGTGTATGATTACTTAAAAGATTTTGGTTCATACCAAAAATTGCAGAGGATACTTTATTGTTATTGACTTGTGGCTGATATTTAAGGAACCAGTACCACAGAAGGTTAAAGTATTGCTGTTTATTATGGAGTATTGGAGACTAGTATTTGAATTAAGTATGATAATATAAGCAAAAAGGGTGGAGTTTAATGAGGAAAGGTTATTTGGTAGGGTATATGAAGAGCTGTAATAAGTTGGAAAATGTTACTGGTTGTTAGAAGGGAAATACAGAAGCTGACATAGTAAGTCTGAATTAATTTAAGAACATGAAAGCATTTTTTAAAAGATGAAAGTAAAAGAAGCTGCATTTATTTGCCTTTTAGTGAATATATGCCATTTAAAAGAAATGAGTGAAACTGTATATACAGCATTGTAATCTTGCTGTTGGGACTATACTACAGTTTGAAATTGAAATTAACTGTATTGTGTTTGCAGTTTTTGAAGATTAATAATCCATGAAGATGCTTCTGCAGGTCAAAAGATATTGCTTTATTTGGACACTCCCAAAAAGTGTACAACTCCAGAAACTAGGAAAGCACCTTTCACAATTTTAAACTGAATCTGAGAGTAAATCCTGCATGAGATTGGTAGAGAAAAATGTTAACTAGGAAGAGTTGCTGAGTTTTCCTGTTGGAGCACACATAGACTGAGCTGCCTATAAATGTCTTGCAAATTTCATTTTGATTTTTGAAGTTGGTGACAGATAGGGCACAGTATATCTTCTGCTAAAATTAGTTAGGATCTAGAAACTAGATGATTGTCAGAGTTTGGTATATGTCATCTGTCTGCTAAGAAGTTTACATTTCTTCTACAAGATTATTCCTGTGTGCATATTTATTTTCAGGTGAAATGCTTTATTTTTAAGGAATGACTCTTAATATTCAGTTTTAAATACTTGTGCCTAAAGAGTCACTACATTTATTAATATAGAAGCTTAAGGGTTTGGGAATTGGACTGGTACAGTTAACTGTTTTGCATATAACAGTTAGAAGTGTGACTTCTCAAAACTTACTGCTACCATTCAAAATTTAAAGGGTGGTTCATTTTGACAATAAAGAGTAGTTTGTGTTCTTGGTTTGCAAAGAGAAATCTGACTAGTGGTGGCATTACTATGAATTTGGAGAAAGAGTGTTGGTATGCGAGAGCTATTCTTTACCCTTTTTGGAAAATGTTGTGTGTGTGTGTGTGTTTGTGTGTGTGTTGAATTTGTAAACAAAATACTATAGGACCATTTTAGACTCTGTTAAGATCACACTGGACAGTGCTGGGCTCAGTTTAAGGTGGTTGAAATCCTGCAGAACCAGAGAATGTAACTCTGATCTGCAACTGTATACAGTAAAGTTTGTTTTGATGTGACAGGTGTTGGGTATTGCTTGAAGCAGTCGTGTATATTTACCATATGTCTTAAGACCAATCATACCTACTGCTCACATATTATTTTGTGGCATTAAATAGGATTTGTAGACCCATTAGCACTTATTATTCAGCTGGTAACAAATTGTACAATAGGTCGGTCGTGTGAATACTGTATGTTGGACTTTTATACCCTGTAATGCAGTCATCAGAAAGTACTTGTATCCTTACATTCGCTAGGTAAATATACAGCAGTATATCCTGCACCACAGTTATTTTATTTTTTTAGTTAGAGTAGTAAGAAAACAAGCAAATAGGACCTGCAGTGTATGAGAAAATATCAACATTACAGTTGACTAAAGAGTGCAAAGCAAACTGAATTTTTTAATACAAGCATGACCATGAATGTTATGACAGCCAGCTGTGAGGGCAGAACATGCAGCAAAGCAAAATAATCCATCCTGAAATGATCTCAAAATCCAGACTGAACTGAAAAGACTGGAGTGGGAACTGAATGTAAGATACCTCCGAGTGGCTGAGGTGAGAGAATGAATCAAACTAAGGTGCAAAGTAAGACAGCAAGAGCAGAGACAGACTAATGTTGCAAGGAAGAAGAAGGAGTTAAAAGAAATCAAGAAGCAGTAACAGTATGAGACAGAGAGAAAGAGAGAGAGATGCTGACTCTTCACCAAATGCACGTGAGTAAAGGAGGTGCTAAATTGTTTCTTTAGCATAAAGACGGGATGATTTTGATAGTTTTACTCAAGTGCCAGATTAAACAGGTGCAATGGGTGAGGATTTTAAATCCTCTACTCATGGGTAAGATACTACATACATCAAATAAAATGACTGATGCTGACTGTTATAATTATGATAAAGTTAAGTTATGTTTATTTCAGCTTAAAGGAAAAGTAGAGAATGTAAAAGAAATTCACAGGACAGTGTTACTGATTTCATTACAGATATAAGCATTTACTTCATAGATGGAGGAACAGATGTCAAGTAGTTACTTTTAAAATGCTGGGAGACCGTGTGTTAAGAGATCAAGCACTCATTATTTTCTTTGGGGAGCTAAATATCTGGTTAACACCTCTGGAGTATCACTGCTGAAGAAACTGGAAAAAATACTGACCTCAGTTTAGCTATCAGGGTAGAACTGCATAAGATAGATGTGCATAGCATTATATGTGGTACACAAAAGTCCAGTGGGGCAGTCTAAGTATGCTTAAGTACATGTCATGATGTTGCAGTAAAATCTTTGCAGTGTAACCAAATGGGTTATTTATATCCAAATGTCCACAGTGACAGGATGTGGGACAAATGTCAGATGGGTACAATAGGTTGGTGGTATGAATATCATATGTTGGCCATACAATAGAGAGAATAAGGGTAGCAACAAAGAAGTGGTGGGCTGTCTTGAAATGCTACTGCTCCATGTTATCACAAGGGCTTGTATATTAGCCTGGTAGAGGACAAAGAACCATTGCCAAGAGACAGAAATACTGTATGAGAGAAAGATTTTGTTAAGCATGTTGTTGTTCATGAGGAACATTACTTGCCCAAGTAATCTATTCCAGTTATAGTTCTGGGAATGACACCCTTTGCTAGGGTTCATTTGAAGTTGGAAGAGGGGCAGGGAGACAATCAGGTAGCAGTGTTTGATGATATCCTAGCAGATGTTCCAGTAAACAATGACTTTGATGACACAGTACTTTGTGTATATACAATTACACACAGCTAGGAATGGTGACAATCATATGTGGAAAGTAAAAAGTGGGACACACAGCCAATGCCTACATCTCCAACAGAGATTAGCAATGTGGATACTTTAGGGAAAGACCTAGGTGGTAGCAGGAATCCTAAACCTGAGACACAGCTGTCAAAATATACTGAACATTCTCTAGAAGGAGTTGTTTCATGAGAAGAGATGGTTATTTTTATAAAATGTTGAAATTGTTTGAGGTGCAAAAACGATCTGGGTAAACATGTCCATATGAATGCTTTCCAACTTTGGTCTATTGAAGTTTCAGCAAATGAGATTAGCATTAATAATTTGTCATTATGTGAGAAGTTATGGAATCTATCCTGTAATACAATTTTCCAAAGATTACTATTTGAATTTTCTTTATAATGTAATATAATTTTATCTAAGTCAAATAAAATAGAGGAGTATGATTTATTCTTAAGAATTATTAAACCTAATTAATTAAATTTGGAATCTTGTTGAGATATGATTGTGAAGCAATCTTAAAATTATTGAATATAAAAGACTTTAAATATATTAAATCAATCCAATCATTTGGATGCAAACAAAATTCATACTGAATATCTGAAATGGACTTAAAAGATCAATTACTTAAACATATGAACCAATCAAAAACCCTTTGTTTCCCACTTATTAAATATTAAACTATTAGAATTCAGCAATAGCCCTTTAGATATTTAAAAGGGAAAGAATAAATTAAACCATTCTTTGATTTCTGTGTTTGAAAAATAAACTGCTTTGTCTCTGTCAATATTGAATTAATATAAGTAGAAGGAGTTGGAGAATAAATATTGTATTGCATATAATTACAAAACACTAACCATAAACAGTTTTCCTTTAAATTATTTGAATAATGTTCTTAGTTTTATTTTTTTAGTCAAATAAAGATTGATGTACATGTTTCCAATTTGATTTATAACTCTTTTTCAAACCATAGAATTGAACCATTAAAGAAGTTGCTTATTCCCCCTATATCCCAAATCTCTGATGTGATGTTTATAAGCTATTTTAGGTTTTTTGGATGACCATAGGTATTTTAAAAAGGGTATTATTAAACTTTCTAATTGTGATTAAGAGAGTAAAAGAGCAGTAGTAGAAATAACTTATAACATTTTAGGAAATAATACTACTTTGATAAGTTTTAATCTTTCTTAAAATGAATACATTTGATTATTCTATTAACTTATCAGCTGCTGTCATCAATATTTACTGCAGTACACAGGAGCATTGCTAATGAGGCATATAAAATCTTGACAATTTTCTCTTCCTTTAAAAAACAAAGAAACAAATTTTGTTGCAAATCCCTTTGATTTTTGGGTTCCTGGCCATTCCCAGTAACCCCCAATATCACCAGGAGTCTCAAAGTGCAAACTTATCCAATACTGTTTTCCTAAGTCAACCATCTATTCTGTCCCCATCCTAAACTTTCATAGTAAGTCACTGGAGTTAAGGTCTATTTTCCGCCTGAAGTATCTTATCAAAGTTAACAAAGGTTGCTTTAAAAATTAGTTTGATCAAGAAATGTGCCTGCAATAATGCTAAAAAAAATCCTGGATCTCTCTCTTAACTCTTCTGCATATGACAGGAGCAGTGGCTTATAATGAAGCACTATATGTCTTTTTCAGGAGGAATTACAAGGGCTTTATTTGAACTGCTTCAAATATCTAAATGAATCTGGGATTCCCAATCTTGCAATTTCTGTCGAATGTATGTTTAGTCACATTATTTTACACTTTGCCCAATCCTATATGAAGCCTATTATAATATTTCTGCTACTTTCAAAAAATCCGGAAGCTCTTTTGGGAATGATTGAAATACGCATAAAAATTCTAAAAGCAACTAAATGTATTGCTCCAGTTTCAAAAGAATCATCTCTCATAATTTAACATTAACCTTGATTTGATTTAAAGTTTTCTCATGAATTTTCTTTATCTATTTCCCCAGCAATGGACCTAACCATACTCCTAAATATGTATTAAATGTATCATCTCATAAGTACAGAAGCACTTTTTTCAGCTACTGTCAGGGTGTAGCTTACTGAGATTTCTCATTTTATCCTGATTTATTTTATACTCAGATTAAGCTCCAAAAGAATGAAAATTAGTATCAGTGTTTCAGGATCAAATAGATGTATGAATACTTCATCAGCATTCAACATTTTTTTTTTCATGTCTGTGTATCTCACACTCTTTAATGGGTGATTGTTAAAATATAGCTGGTAAAGATTCCAGATTAAGGGCAACCAGTATAGGGAGCCTGAAATATCCTTGCCTGGTTTCCCTGGTCAGTTCATAGGCCTCAAGGAGACCCATATGGGTTTTATCTTTTGCTGATGAAACCTGATATATATCCAATAACAGAGACGAAGATTATTTTGTCTTTCTGAATTTTAACAGTACTCACTTTAAGTATAGCCATTCCTTCCTGTGGAATTCCTTTACATCATTCAGCTCCAAAAAAAACTCTTTTTTGTCCCTTTCTACTTGCATCTGTGATGACCCTTGAGGTTTTTAATATGCTTTCAACAGGTTCCCAAGTCTCACAAACCTGCACAGGTCCAGCTCTATCAACTGCATTACAATTTTAGCCCAATGGACTGCTAACAATACTGTAAGCCTTTTGAAGTTATGATTTAATGTTGATATGGATCTGCAGCAGGAAGGCAGATTTTGATTCTTTCTACATTATGGATCACAATAATGATAGTCTCATTCCAAGAGTGGGGTATGCTCCCATCTACTAAGATTTTATTGAACAGCCTTTCCAATAAATTTAGCAATTTTTCCTCCTTTGCAGATATCTGTCTAACCCTGTATTCTTGCCTAATGCATGCTTTTATAAAGTATCCTGGATTATCTGGACCATATTAGAAGTGATTAATTCCATGCCTGATCAGCAGTAAGTTAGGAAAATCAACCGCCATTCCTTGTTCATCCATCTCTACATGTCTTTCGTCACAGTCAGCTTCTGCTAACTAAAGATGAGAGCAATGTGTCCTAAAGATTTTTATTATTGTGAAATCTATGACCAGTCATATGTGAATGCAAAGCTAGCACAATGTAGTGTTCTTTCTGATACTCAAGTTTCACTGCTATCTTTTTATGTTCCTACTTAAGAGATTCATATATTTTATTCAATAACTCTTCTATCTCCCACTTGAGTTCTACAGTTCTTTCCTGAAATTCCAGAATATGCTGTTCCAAATCATTCTTCAAAGTTTCAAGGACTTGCCTTTCATTAATTTTGCTTTTCTTTTTTTCCTACAGTCTTCATGTATTTTTACCTGAATAGCTAACAATGTTTTCAACCTATCCCAGGTGTCTGGCAGTGTTTCCCTACTCCTTGTCACCATGAGCTTATGTTTATCAGGAACGTAATAGTATCAAGTCCTGAACATTTTTGAGGTAATAAACTGAGAATCTCCAGTGATTCTGTAGAGGTAGGTTGTAACACATAGGTATCTGAAGCTAAACTAGGGCTTGATTATATATAGCAATAGAGTGTGTCTGCAAACTGCCTAAAAAATACAAGTGTTTAAAAGTACCATATATCTTAATTAACCTTGCTAGAGAATACTATCTATGGAAATAACATACACACTGTTGAACTTTTCAGAATCAAATCAGCATCTCCTTGCTGTTATATAATGGGTCAAATATATCTCCATTATTTAATCTTCAGAACCCAATATCCTTCTCTAACATCCATTCTACATATGGTAGTATTTCAGTCATCAATATATATATATATATATATATATATATATAGTAATTTCCTCCTGAAATAAAGTCAGTGCTGGCATGACCAAGCTGAAGGCCCTCTGAATATACCTTGAAAAAATGCATGCTGAAGGTGGAGTAATAATATCCTAGATAATTTTTCTGCAAGTTCCCCTTGGGAATCAACCAGTGAATCCACAATGACCAAAGGAGAGGATATGTAAAAAGCAGAGTCACCCCTCTTTTACTTACTGGTTTCTCTATAAGTGGAAGCAGTCCCAAGTCCCACATTCGCTAAAATAATTTAAAACTTTCCTTCCTATCCAGATGTCAGTGTCTAGCATATTCTTCTTTACCACATGAGCTAGTCCATTTAAATTCCAAAATAACAATGTCATACTGCCATTAATTTTGTTTCGTTGTGTCATTTTTAATGGGGTGGGTATTTGTATATCACCCTAGCAAACAACTTCTCCCTGGACAACTCTCTTGCTCCAAGAATTTCCCTTATTGGAAATGTCATATTAAGCTATCATTCTAAACTTTATATAACATATAAGATATCAAAACCAGTAGTTTAAATAACTTTAAAGTACTCTAGCCAGACACTCACGCACTGTAAATCCAGGGCAAAATTACATATTAATTAAAAATAAATACAATTGAGTAAATCTTTTAAATTAAGCTTCCAATGATCTTGAAACTCTTTCACATTTCAGCCCTCTGAGGTCAAGACCACATTCAGACATTCAGACATAATGATGCCAGTACTATTACTATATGGCAACAAAAGTTTGGCCAGATTTTAGATCCATGAAAAATGTCACCTCTCAAATGGGCCCTAATCTTATCTCTCTGTCTCTAATCAAATAAATACTGTAATTGTTTTCTGCAAAATAATGGGATTTAATTACAAATATGTATGCCATATTCCATTGTACAGGCATATTGCAGAATGTATTTTAACCAGTTCCAAGTACTCTCTAGAGAGATGTACTTAGCTCTAGATAATTGATGCTTACATGAAATTGTCATTCTTTTGTGGCCAATAAGTCCATGCAAACTATTAGTAAGATCACATCAAACCAAAAAAAAAACATAACCCCTGTTTTTAATACCGTTATTGAATTATCACTTAAAACATAGGAAAACATACATTTATATAAAAGAAAAAAACATATTAACATACTCACAGTTGCAAACATTATAGAATAGATACACTGTTTTGTATATTAATCATCAAGCCAACATTACATAAATTGATCAGTTCTTACCTTCCCTTTAGCCTTATTCCTCCTCCAAAGCATTATTCTACATGTATTGTTCCCCAAATTTCCATTTTGTTTGCATGCCTTCTGTGTGGAGTCTGCATGTCCTCCCTGCGGTCGAGTGGCCTCTGAAAGACATGCGTGAATGGGCGTGCCTTCACTGAAGGCTGGGCATTGACTGGCAACTCGGCACCATAAGAATCTGCTGCCAATCATTAGTGGACTGGAATTCCACTGTGGCGACCCCTAACCGGGAAAAGACGAAAAGACAAACAACAACAACTTTGCTCGTACCCTTTTTATAAATATCTCCCCTATAATTCTTTTACCTCTATTACAAAGTTCAATACTTCAAATACAGTCTGTTTAGACTTTGATTTCCATTTTCTAGTAATTGCTTTTTTTGGCAGCTACCAGAATTAAATTTAACAAGGCCTTACAATGTGCAGGCAATTTAGATCCTGTATCCTAGCTCATTAAAATAATTTCCTTAGTTGCACACATTTTTTTCCAATATTTCTGACAGAGTACTCTGTGGGGAATTTTTTAAGTCTACCACCTCATTACACTACCAAAACACGTTCCCAGTTATCTCTTTTTTCCCCATCACACCTCCAACATGTGCCATCTATCTGAGGAAAACTTCTTTAGAATCTGCTTGGACTATAAAAATGCCTATTCAAATACTTCCCAAAAAAATCTTAAATCTTCTAGACTTTGTTGCATAATTGAGAGCCATACATATGTCCACCCATTGTTTGTTTGTGAATTGTTTATCCAGTCTCTCTTCTCAATCTTTCCTAATTTTCTCTGATTGATTCCTATAGTTATATTGCAATATTTCATGTCTCCTATTTATCCATTTTTCAATAGCAGCTTACATTCTTGATTCAGGACACTCTACCAGAGTAAGTCTTTCACTTTAGATTCCCCTATCCCTTCCTCTTTGCCTCCAATCAGACATTGATCTCTGATAGGAAGGCAGTCACTATCCTGCAGTCCAAATGTCTTCTTGGCTTCTTCCTATTCTATTACCTTTCCTTTTCTAGTTATCTGCTCCCAATACCTTGGTTCATTTGCCAATTTTCTCCAGTAAATTCCAGCTCCCTCTTGCTTATTCTGTGTACCCCTAATTGCAGTGATCCCTATTGCAAAATTTACTCTCGCCATCCTTGTGCTGGTTTAGTTCTTAGAATACTTTCTGTGACTTTATGAATTTAATATTCTGTATGGTTGTTGTTATTATCCTAAAGGATCTGCATCCAAACCCCCAATCTCTCATTCTTGAAATTTTCCCTGCTTCATCAACATCATCTCTTTCCACTTTGAATTATAGGTTTATTCTTGTGTTATGAATATGAAGTGTAACTGTGTAGCTCTAAAATATCCCTTCAAATCAAGTAATCCTAAACTAACATGTTCTATTGAAAGGAACAGCCTATCCCACTTGACCCTTGACTTTTACCCCTCCCAGATTAAATCCTTCAACTCTTTATTAATTGCTGTCCATAACTTCTCCTCTGGTTGATAAAAACATGCCTGACATATATAAAACTAAAGGGACTAAAAACATTTTACCTGCTTGTATCTTGGTATCCATATCCATAAATAAGACCTTCCAGTTTCTCAGTTTTAGTATTATCTTTCGTTTAGTCTCTTTCCACATATGCTTAGCTGCCATAAAAGACTCATTTTAATCCATACTCCATAAATGCTTTATTTTATTTTGTTCCCATAAATATGAGTATTGCTGAGCCAATTAATGTTTGAGTACATATTTTATAGCTATAGCATTTGATCTATCTTCATTAATTTTATATCCAGAAAACAAATAAAGCTGTGTCAAGATGTGTCACAGCACAACACTGAGATTTCTTTTTCTGTTTTTTTTTTCAGGTACAGAATAATATGTGCAAATAAAGACAACTTTTTTATTGCCATTTCAATTATCTCTTTGAATTTTTGAGTTCCTTATTTTTTTGCCAGTGGCTCTAAATATAAAGGAAATAACAAAGGGGAAAGAGGACACCTCTGCCTGGTTCCTCTATTCAGACACAACTTGTCAGAAGGGAACCATTCCACTTTAATTTTTGCCTTCAATCCCTCATATAGCCTCCTAATTAATTGTATTATTGTATCAATGAATGCAAATGCTTTCATTGCCCTAATCATAAAATCCCAGCTTACTCTGTTGAATGTTTTCTGTGGATCAAGACCCACCAACAGCGGCAGTATTTATGTTCTGGTTCCCGCTGGATCATCATTACTCTATTAATGTTGTCAAATGTTTGCCTTCCCTCCAAAAAAAACACATTGATCCATATTTATTTATTTTATTTATTTGACATTTGTTGACCGGGTTAGTCCAACTTTATATCTGTCAATTTTGGCAATACCTTTGCCATTTTTTAGCTATTATAGATGTAAGTACTGTATAATCATGATTTAAAATTGAAATTGGCTTATATGACACTGGGTATCATGGTTCTTTACCAGATTTAGGTATTATAGCCACCACAGCTTTCTTTCAGAGTACTGGTGCTTCCCCTCCTTTTAAAGTACTGTTAAGCAAAACCTTCCAAATCTTTACCACTTTCTTCCTTTCTAGCTTCCAAACTTCCACAGGAATACCATCTCGTCCTAGAGACTTTCCTGCAGATTGATTATACTTCACCATTTCTATCTCATTTTCTCCTGTCTTAACTGTTAATTGTTGAGCCTCATCTACCTCTGACCTTGGCATACTTAAGTCTTCTATAAATATTTACATTTGTGCTCTTTCTTGATTTCCACATTTCTCTGCTTTATACAAATTTTCATAAAATTTCCAAAATGTCTCTAATACTTCTGCATGATCTCTGGTGATTTTTTTCTTGTAATAGGCTCTCTAAGTTTGGCAATAACTTTTTCTACTTTCTGTTGTCAATGTTGTTGTGCTAAAAGTTTTTGTTCTCCGGAGTTATTATCAAAAAAACAGTTGAAACCATCTTCCTAAACTCATGCATATTATCCAGATACTCCCTTATGCTCCCTTTAGCACTCAGTTGTGCCTCTCCTTGCTCTGTGCGATTCCTGTTATTATCAAATACTTTAACCTTTGTTAGACCCTCTAAATAATTTCTGTTTTCTACCCTATTTTTAAAATCCACTTTCATTTTATCTCACTCCTTAGCTATAATTTCTGATGAAATTTCTATCTTGACTTATAACTCCTGAATAACTTCCATTACATATTCCTTAAATTCCTCTCATTTTAACGGGTATGGGAAGAAGTGGCAATGTTTCATTAGCCTGCATTTTCATCCTAGTTGTTATTGGCACATGATCTGAACTAGTTATTGGATGTGTGTCAAAGCTTTCAGTTAAATGCACGTTCCTGTAAAATGTACCTTCTCTCTAGTGTAATCCAGTTATTCTACTACTGAATTAATGTTTTCCATAGCAAGTATTTTCATAAATGTCTTCAGAAATCTACTCTCTTTTGTTGTGCTTTCCCTTCTAGGTCACTCAGATACATCCCTGCTGTTGCAAATCAAATTCCAGTCCCCACCTACAAATAATATTCCCTGCTTGAAGCTGATTGTTTCTCCCCAAATGTTCTTAAGCTACATAATAGCAGTTTTAGGTATAAATACATGCCAGTGTAATCCTCCTCCCTTACCAGTAGCACTTGCCTACCACAAATCTAACACTATTATTTTTTTCTAGCTTGTATCACTGCTGGGGCTTCTGTAGCAATCAGTATAGGTACTTCCTTTGCCTTTGTTCCTGATACTCTGCCAGATATCTCCCCTAAAATCCTTTCTTTATAACATTCACCTGCTCATTTCTTTCCAATTGTGTCTACTGTTGCATTGTTACTTGTACTCTCAATATAATCCATAGTTCATAACTAATTACTAGGCTAGGTACCTTAATGGCCCATTCTAAGCCTAGTCAATTTCCCTCCCAAAGGTGAGAATCAAACACTGTGCCTTATGTCTGGAAGTCAAACACTTTAACCATTATACCAACCCTCATACTCTTTCTTTTTTTCTATATCTGTAAGTCCATTAATGTTCCATAATAATAATATAGACAGTGTAGTCATTTTGAAAATATTTATTATTCCATCTATTATTTATGACAGCTTTTTTAAATGTGTATTTCCAACTTTTGTGTTACATGTGCCCACTAAGGTTTGGTAGGTTGATCTTTTATACAGTTATTCTTCTCATCTTCATTTGAACCTATGTAACATTTCTCAAAACTTTTTATTTTAATGAAAACTCTCAAAAAAAAAAAAAAAAAAAAAAAAAAAACCTCATCCCGAGAACACCTCAGAACCTATTAACTGAAAACAAATACACAAAACTATATAAATCTTCAAATAATGAAATGTAACCCTTCAGATAGAAACAATTATCCCAAACTGGCCAGCTGCACACACAGACATAACATAGCCTAACCTAAAATTTAGATTATCCATGCTAAGATCCACGATACATCCTGTATTCCTACTTGCACTAATTGTTGTCTGTTCTTGTCTTATCTTTATTACTATCCCAGATGTGAAAAACAACTGGTATGCTTTCAGAAAACAGTGGGCAGGATTCACGAAGGCTTGCACAGAGTCTAAGAGTAGTGTAAGACTCCATGCAGCCCTCGCGATCCAGGAACAGCCCCAAATTCCGTGTAAGAGACCAGCTAAAACGTCTCTTACACGGACTGGGCGTTGATATGCTAATCACCTCACTTGCAGCCGAAAGGCATGCAAATGAGGTAGATTAGCGATCCACGAAGCTCAAACCAGCCCATGTAACAGTCGTGTTAGCTGCAGAAATGTACTCAGTTGACAACTGAGTACGTTTCTGCAAATAACACAATAGAGCCATGTCAGCTCCAAATAAAGGGTGCATATGTGTCAGGCAGAATGCCAATGGCCAAATATGTGGCCATTGGCAAGGTACCCCGATGCAAATATGAGAAATAAATATATTTTTTTTTTCGGCGATCACCGATGTTTAAACGCAGCGCAGCCCCGTGCAAACGGGCTGCGCTATATAAAACATAAAAATGAAGGTTATAAACCCACAAATGTGGGTTTTATGCAATACATGGATTTACAATGCAGGGACCAGCAGACCAAAAACAACATGGCCACCATTTAGTGGTTGCTAAGGGGGGAAGCTGAGTCTAAGACATGTAACTAAGCATTAGTAGGCGATCTGATGTAAATGAGTGTTAGGATACTGAATCCCACTGTCACATAGCAAATGAGCACATTCCGAGTAGTGTAAGAGTTACATAAGGGGGAGGAACAGAGTAGGAAATAGGTGACATCACAGGGGGGAATGGCAGGAGGAAATGCAGTTCATTGGAGGACAGTGTTACGTGACAGATGTCAGACACATATCATGGAAAGAGGAGTGCCACAAGATAAGCATGGAAAAGTCAAGAAATGGAAGGTGTACACTGTAGCCAACACCAAAGTTTCTTGCTGGGCATGCATTTGCACGTGTGCGCGCCAGGAAGTGCGAGTAGGGCAGTGTGCACACGTGTAAGACAGACTGAGCATGTGGGAGCCTGTTGGCAGACTTGTAAGACTGTTTGCGCTGGTGTTCGTGTGTTTTAACCCAAATAAGTAGATTCTAAACTGTGTAAGCATGTGTACGCGCGTGTAAGCCACTGTGAGCATGTTTCCGCTGGTATGCGTGTTGCTCCCCCCTGAGGAAACAGAAAGGAAAAAGGAAACAACAGAATTAGTAGGAAGCTAGCAGGGAATACTGCTGGAGCTAGCAGGTGAAAACAATTAGAAGCAGGCAATTACACAGGCAGAATAGTAGCCCAGCCCAGCACTTAAAACTCTGCAAACAGCAGTGCAGGATGTTTCTCTCAAGAGACACTGCAAGACAGGAGTAAGCTATTAGAAGTGAAAACTGAAAAAGCTTAACTCAGAGCAGAAATGCTAGGGGCTGCCATAGCTGTCATAAGGAGACATAGGCGACTTGCTGAGGGTGGTGGCAATGCAAATGGTGCCAGACAACCCACAGTGAGGAGACGGAGAAAAGTGTACAGGCCCAGGGTCACCTACCACGGGTTACATGAGCTGGAGGTAGTGGAGCGCTATAGAGTGGACAGAGACCTCCTGCAGCAAATTGTCGAGCTGTGCAGGCCACGCCTCACACACAGAACCAACAGAGGGGAACCCATCCCAGTGGAAACCAAGGTATGTGTTGGCCTAAGAATACTAGCAACAGGTACCTTCCAGAGACCAACTGATGATATGATGGGGATATCACAGGCATCAGCCTCCAGGATACTGCACCAGTTCCTGGATGCCATGTCAGCACATGTCGGTGATCATGTATATTTCCCCAATGCCCGTGAGGTATTGGCCAGCAATATGCGTCTCTTCCAGCAAATAGCGGAATACCCTGAGGTAGTGGGTGCAATAGACTTCACGCACATATGCATAAAAGCACCAGCCTGTGAGTGGGGTAGGGCCTACCTAAACTGCAAGGGCTTCCCCTCCATCAACTGCCAGGTCATGTGTGATGCCCAGGGCATAATAATGAATGTGTGTGCTGGCTGCCCTGGGAGCTACCATGATTCCCATATCTGGCATTTGATGCAGCTGTACCAGACATTTGCCAATGGGGACATCCCACATGGACACCCAGTGGGGGATGCAGGTTATGCACTGGAGCCGTGGCTGATGACAAACATCAGAAATGCACACACACCTGAACAGGAACGCCATAATGAGGCACACGCACAAACACGTAATGTAATAGAGCATGTGTTTGGGCTGCTCAAGTCAGGGTTCCGGTGTCTGGACACATCTGGTGGAGCCTTGCAGTACTCACCAACTACATGTACCCAAATTGTCATGGTATGTGCTATGCTACATAATATGATCCTGCGAAAACAGCTGCAGCAGGACCAGCATAGGGCTGGGACAAACAGCCGCCCACCATTGTCAAGGCCATCACAGGCAGAGCGTGACTCGGAGGAGGAACAACCTGAGCCTGCCCCAGTAGGCAGAAGGAGGCGTGCCCAGTATGCCCTGGCCTTGGCAAAGAGGCAACGCATAGCACATACACTGGCTCAGTAGGAACCCTGGGAATGATACCCCTCTCTGACTCACTCATATAATAACAGGGATGCCTAAAATGACATAACCCGCTCTCAAACATGTACAGGGAGTGTAGTATGTGCATCCGACAGAGGCAGCCCTGCAGCACCACCTGAGGCATGATTGCCATGTGTTAAGCAATGTAACACCATGTAGTATATGCAAACTTGATGACCCTGACTAACATCATACCCTCACCAAGCATGATGCCACAATATGAAGATGAGATGATCAATTGCAATAATTGGCTGAAGTATTGCTGTTAGTCAAAGGGGATCCAATGTGTGCCAGCCTGGGATGACATGCTGAGCATGACATGATGCTCCACCTGCTAGGGGTGGCATGCACCTATCCGTCCTGGACTTATGGATACTGGCAAAGGCTGTTGTTACCCCCAGCGTGCCTTGAATAGGTAAGGCTCAAAACACAAACCCACCTCCATAGGTATCACAAGGGATAAGAACCTAGATGTAATGCTAACCAATGCCAGAAGTCTAAACAGCAAGATGCATGCAGTCTAAACTCCCCCAGTATGGAGAATGTTGATATCTGTCCTGTAACAGAAAACTGGGTCAAGGCTCACAACAGCACCCTAACACTACCAGGTTACACCTCATACTGTGCTGTACAGCCTCAAAACATGGAACAAGCTATAAAAGGAGGGTGACTAGCAATAATTGTCAAGGATAACCACACCCCCATGTTGGTACCACAACAAGAAGCAGCATGGACTAGCTATGGTCAAGTAACAGTGGCTAAAACTGCCTCCCAGTTTATAGCCTGCTACAGACTACTGTCCTAACACCAGGAACTGCACTTGGCCTATGTTGGAATACATGAATATATCAAGCCCTCCAAACCAAATTATATTGGGTGACTGAAAATACCCAAACATAGACTGGGAGCATTATTCTAGCTCCAACACCCTAGGACAAAGGTTCCTAGAATCCATAAACCAAAATGCTCAGGAACAATGTACCACTCTCACAAGAGGGGTAAGCATACTGGATGTGATAATCAGCAACATGGGTACTGGATGGCAAGATGAGAAGTATATCCCTCACTGGTAAGACCAGACCATAGAGTAATCACACCGGATATACACATCCTGACCACAGTCCCTGGCCAGAAAATCACAGTGAAAAACATGTGTAAAGCAAAAGTTGCACTCCTCCAAACTGATGTGGAATCCATTAAAGGCCCTGTGCAGGTGCAAAATGTGGGCCACACCTCAGAACCTGTTATACAGGCATTCCATGAACACTGCCAGGAATGCATGGATTATGCAATCCCAAATAACAACAAGACACAATGCCATACACGCAGGCATCTGGCATGGTGGACCCCAGCCATTACCAAACCATGCAAGAGAATGAGGAAGCTACTACATGATAGAGCAAACCTAAAAAGGGAAGTAATCTCTGATCAGTAGTATGGCAATAAAATATGTCCACTCATACAATCCACTAAGGCCAGCTACAACAAGTTGAATCTGTGAATCTTGAGGCAATGTTACACCTGCCCCATGTACACAGACAACCCTCACCTTCCCCCAAGAAATACAAATATATGCGAGAGATGCAACCATTTATCCAAACTGGAGGCTGACCTCTCTCAATTCAGTACTGTCAAAACTAGTCAGGAGGAGAAGGTAACCACACACACACCGCAAACCCAGCCTCACATAGACCTATCACAACTGCAAACCAAAGACATAAACACAGAAAAACATTCCCGGAGGCTCTAATTACAAACACACCACATCAACAGAGGCCTCCAAAGCAGATACCCAAGCAACCACTACCTCCAAACATAGCACATGCAACACATAGTACACAAAGCTGGTGTGCCAAACAGTCACAGGCTAGAAGGAGAAACAACATGCCTGATACAGTTGTAATAGGTGACTCCATAGTCAGACACACTGCTGTCCCGCTCACCAGACTGAACAAGGGAAAGGGTACAGTAAGCTGCCTGTAGGCTGCTACAATATGCCACATAACACAAGTACGCAGGTCACCCCAAAGCAAGTAGAAATATGATGCAGTCATTGTCCATGCTGGCGTGAATGACCTGAGATGTACCTCCCCAGACTACATGAAAAGAGACATAGATGAGCTCTCTGATTATGTAGTCCAGGCCGGTATGACACTGACCTTGTGCAGCATCCTACCCTCATCAAGAATGATGCCACAGTACAAACACAGAATGATCAGCTTTAACAAGTGGCACAATTACTGCTGTCATTCCAAGGGGATCCAATGTCTGTCTGCTTGGGATGTCATGCTTGACAAGCCACGCTGCTGTGCCAGGGATGGCTTGCACCTGTTACCCCTGGGCATCTGGATATTGGTTAAGGCTCTTGCACCTCCACAGAGCCTTTTGTAGGCAAGGCTGAAAAGACTAACTCATCTTCCTAGAAAACATAAGTGGAAAGAAACATAAGGGTGATGCTGCCCAATGCCAGATGTCTAAACCTCAACATGCATGCTCCCGAGGCCCTCCCCAGTATGGAGAACATCGATGTCCATGCAGTGACAGAAACCTGCAGCAAGGCTCCTGACAGCACACCAGCACTACCAGGTTATACCTCATATCATGAGTTATGGCCCCAAAACCTGGACCAAACCATAAAAGGAGGGGGAGTATCCATATTCAGCAAAGATACCCACACGTCCAGGTAACTGACAATGCACGAAGCATCGGAGACCACCCATGTGCAACTAAACGTAGGCAAAACTGCTGTACAGTCTGTAGCATGCTACAGACCACACCCTCACACACAGAAACCCCACTCAGCCTTCCTGAAGACACTGGACAGTATGAATGTCTCACCAAATACCAAACAAGGTACTCACAGATTACCACATAGGTGGTAATCCATTATGTATGGAAGGAGTAATCAGGGACCTAGGGACACAAGTGGACAGTAACATGTCATGTGACACTCACATTGCCAACGTGGCTAAGAAGACCATCTATATTGGCCACCTTATCATGAAAGGATTCACATCTATGTCAACAGAGGTCATTGTGCCCCTATACTGTTCTCTTATCAGGCCCATAATTTAGTACAATGCCTCATTTGGGATGTACCTTACCCGACACCTGCAGCAGTTAGAAAGACCTCAAAGGTACCTGACCAAGAGGATAAAGGGTCTCAAATATATGTCATATGCTGCCTGGCTGTAGACACCCCAGCTGTATGCAGTCACATACTGCCTACGCAGAGGCGTTGTATGCCTGTTGTACAAGGCCATGTCCAACACAGGATTAATGGACATGCTCCACCCCAGAAAACCCAAATCCATCGGAGCTGTGAGAGTGAGAGATGTCAGCCTCAACACATAATGAAATAGGATGTGCTGGAGGGACAGATACATAACCCAGAGGCTCCCTACACCCTGGAACGGAATCCCACTCCATGTTAGGCAGAGCCCCTCACTGACTCTCTTCAACAGGAATCTTGCCAAGTGGATGGGTGATCGTAGATGTACACTGGCGGTCTTCACTGTGTCATGTCCAGACAGAGGCACAGTAAAGTAAATCCTAAATGGCCATAATATTCACATAGCAAGGGGTGGCGAAAGCCACACACACTCTGGCTAGGCTTATAAATGCCCTAGGGCAGATAGCCTAGTATGAACCAATGAACCTATGAAGATACAAATTGTACAGGACACTAAGGATAATCACAAGGCTTTCTTAACTGATGGTAGGAACCTTGTTGGGAATTCACAGATATGCTCTGAATCACTCAAATATTACAAACAATATACCAAACACACACACATATTGCCAACATCCAACCTAACAGGTGCAGTGCAAACCCCCCAAAAAAATGCCAACTATCTATCCCAGCAGAGTGCTGGCCCCCTGACATTGCAGATGCTGAGGTAACAGCCAGCATCTACAAAGCAAAACACACAGCATCAATGGTACGAGATGGTGCCCTGGGCTGAGTCCAACATGGACTCCAAGAAGAATGTAACGCCAAATAACACTACTGCTCAATGTCAGCCTTACCACAGGATATGTACCCAAAGTGCAGTGTACAACAGTGGTCCTTCTCCACAAAGGTGTTGCCTGAATGGATACTGCAAACTACCACCCCAGAATCCTGACAAGCTTTGTCTGCAAAGCTATGAAAAGGATCGGCATGTACCTCAGACATAAAGATATTGGGGACCTACTGACACTGGACCCTACCCAGTGTGGCTTTCTTAAGTGCAGATCCTGCCCCTTAAACATGTTTGACTCATTTGAAACAGTCATTAAAGTCATTGATGAGGGGAATGTCATCCACACAGCCTAGCTGGACCTTGCAAAAGGCTTCCATACAATACCCCACATGTTCATTATAGATAAGCTCACCAGCTTAAATATAAACCCCTATGTCAGTAGAGGGGTTGCAAACCAGACCAAGGACAGAACTGACATGGTCAGAAATGCTGCAGCCATGTCAGACTACAAACCAGATACAACTGGCATCCCACAAGGCTCGGTCCTGGGACCTCCCTTGTTTGGTATATATGTCCCATAGGTACAGGCCAACATGGAAGGACTGTGTCTGAACAAGTTTCCAGAGGACTACAA
This sequence comes from Protopterus annectens, assembly GCF_019279795.1. Classification (NCBI taxonomy): domain Eukaryota; kingdom Metazoa; phylum Chordata; order Ceratodontiformes; family Protopteridae; genus Protopterus; species Protopterus annectens. Next base: position 459,146,260 of record NC_056741.1, on the reverse strand, counting down.
ACTGGCCACCATATCTGACCCTCCAGCTGACACAAGCATCCCACAAAAGGGCCACATAGAAACAGACAACTGGTGCCATAGCCATGTCAGCAAGCTAATTGCAGAAAAGAGTATAGTCAACCCCTGTGGATATACAGTAAGTGCCCACCAATTACCACATAGATGTTAACCCATTAAGTACTTAAGATGTAATAAGAGACCTGGGGACACAAGTTGATAGATATCTTGCATTGGACAAGCATGTGGCTGTAGTGGTTACAGAAACATGCCATATACCCACCTAATCATGAAGGTAGTCAGATCTAGATCAGGGGAGGTCATTGTGGCCCTGCAGTCATCCTTCATCAGCATCACAATTGACTACAATGGTCCTTGTGGGATGTACCTCAGCAGACACCTCCATCAACTGGAAAGACCCCAAAAGTACCTCACCAGGAGTAGCAAAGAGCTTGAACAGATGCCATGTGCTGCCTGATTAAACAAACTGCAGCTCCACACAGTGCCATACTGCCAGCCCAGAGGCAAGCTGTGCCTGATGTATAAAGCCATGTCCAAGCTGGAATCAATGAACATGCTGCACCTTGTACAATCTGAATGGCAGTGAGCTATGCACATGAGAGACCTGAACCCCAGCACTGACATACATAGGACATGCTGTACTGAATGATCCATAACACAGAAGCCACCCCCACTCTTGAGTAAACTCCCAGTACAGGTTAGCCAGAGAGTCACTCATCGACTCTCCTCAAGAGGAATCTTGATGAGTGGATGGGAGATGGTAGGTTTACCCTGGGTATCACTGTTATGTCACGGGTAGACGGAGGCACAGTATACTAACCATGACATATGTCATGGCAAACTCCAGTTACAATGTGTGTCAAGGACAAACACACTCTCTGACTAGCATTAGAAATGGCCTAGGGCACATCGCTAGTGTTTGCCAATGTCCACCTATGTTGTGAATACACTACCAATGTTGGACAAGCCTGGTTTAAGTAGTCCATATCTGAACATAATGCAACATGGTCATATGTGCACAACTGGCCCCTAACCAGTCTGTTGTGCTCACTATGAAAATTTAAAGCAGTGATAGGACTAAAGCCCAGGATACTGTCCACCACAGTGAAAGTACTGAACCAGTACACTATACGGTACTACAGTGTTAGGTCAGTATGAAAGGATGTTGACAACTGTATGCAAAGTGTCCCATGCAAACCCTGCAGGCACAGTATAATCCCTGTTGTGTTCAGACACAAAGCAGTTGGCCAGTAAGTACACAACATGACACCCAACACACAACCATAAACATGAGATATTGTTGAAGTTCACACGCATCCACAAATGTGGTGGACTGCAGAGTGCAACATATGGAAAGCTCACACTGGGCATGCTCGCACACTTTGATAAATGAGACATATGTCAGACAACATGCCATGGAAAGCCTGAACTGGGCATGCTCACACACTTAGGCCATATCTCAGTTTAGCAGTTGGCCACACATATCTGGTATTTGTACGTGTTATTCCAGGAACCAACCACATTACAGCAATCTGCCCAGTGCACACAGTTAAAGGACTACAGAGACATAAGTGATATAATGGATCCCTCTCATATTCAAACATCTTCCACAGATACACAAGTTGTTCATAGAAACAGTGAATGCTATGGCAATAAAGACCTGCAAACAGTCTATCAGCAGCAAATATTGTGCATCTGACAATTAAACATATGGGTGTAGAGGTCAATGCTAGGCTGTTTGCCCTAGGGAATGAAAGCTTAGCCAGAGTGTGCTTGGCGTCTGCCTCCCCAGTACAGTAGGCTACTGTGCCACTGTAAAGTAGGTCACATAAGGCACCGTTTGAGGCTAGTGTGCTGTGCCTCCGTCAAGCAGGGACACAGTGGAGATCCCAGGGGTTGAATTTGCTATGCCACATCCATGTGGCTGGTGTGTGCTGGAAGAGGGTTGGTGAGGACCTCTAACAGTAAGTGGGAATCAATAACAGACTGAGGGGAGCCTTATCTGCAGTGTCTGGACAATTTCACTGTCAACACTTTGTCGTGATGATTATGAGGGATTGAAGTGTCATGCCAGTACTGTTCAGAGATGTCCTCCCTCTGTGGGCTACTGCTCTGCAATGTATTAGCTCACTCCGTCTGTTGGACATCTCATATATGGCTGGTGTATACCTGACAGGTGTCCTGTTATGGAGGAGTCATGGGTATATTTGGGATAGCATGATCAATGCAAACCTTCCACATGCTCATAGAATGCAATTGTCAAGGATTATGCAGAGTGGCCTGTATACTCCCCCAGCATGGGTCCTTTGAAGTCTTCCACCCCAGTCTTCACAAGTGCAAAGCCTGCTTTTGATAAATACACTTTGTTTGCAGTGACAACCTTGCCTAGGGGTGGGGATGGGATATGGATGTCCAGGGGAAGGTGGGTATGGTCAGATATCAACAATGGTGGTCTACCTCTGGTGTGGAACAGTGAGTACCCATGTTGCAGATGGTCAGGTGCAATATGTATTCCCCCTTGTGGCTGTGGTGAGTGGTCCTGCCATAGCACATGGACTAACAAATTATAGTGGCTGTAGGGTAATGTTGTAGAGGCCTGAGTAGTTCCCACACACAATATACCTGTACCTAATGTTAACAACTGGAATGGTGTATATGAACACCTTCATATCTTGGCACTGTTCCTAGGGAAGCAAAGTGTGTGTCCTGGATGTGGGAGGGGTGGTCTGAACTGGTTGTGTTGTGTGTTACAGGTCCTGTGGTCACGAAGCATGGTATAAAACATAACCTGCCAGTGCTGATGTGCATATCTGACCCTGAAGTAGGTGGCTGCAAATGCATATATATGCTATCCCCCACCTGACAGGTAGTAATAGATGTACATACCGCTGTATAAATAATGATGTCAGCACCCTATAAATACTGCAGGTGCAGAACAGATGCCCAGTAATTCGGATAGTGCGCTCTGCTAATGCGTCTCCCTCAAGTGTCATGATATAGTTAGGTAGGGGTTTGAATCCTCAAATGCTCAGTGTGTGTGTTTGGGTGAGGAGAGTTAGTGTGTGTGCAATTCTGTGTGAGAGAAATGTCCCTTTTGGCAACTAGGAGAACACACTACAGGATGCACATTCCTCTTTCTAAACACTGATGATGTCAGCACCCTATAAGTATAGCAGGAGAAGACAAACCTCCCAGTAATGCAAATAGCGCGCTCTGCTAATGTGTCCATTTTGAGTATAATAACAGAGCTAGGTAGGAGTTTGAATCCTGCAAATACTCAATGTGTGTGTTTGGGTGAGGGGGGTTAGTGTGTGTGCAATTCTGTGTAAAAGAAATGTCCCTTTTGGCAACTAGGAGAACACACTACCTGATGCACATTCCCCTTTCTAAACACTGATGATGTCAGTACCCTATAAGTACAGCCGGACAAGAGAAACCTCCCAGTAATGCAAATAGCACGCTCGGCTACTGAGTCTCGTACTAGTGTCATAACATAATTAAGTAGGGGTTTGAATCCTCCAAATGGCAAGTGTGTGTGTGTGTGGGGGGGTGAAAGTAGGGTGTGTGCAATTACATGTGTGAGAGAACTGACTCTTTTGGCAACCAGTACAACACACCAGCTGCTGCATATTCCAATCTCTAAACAGAGATGATGTCAGCACCCTACAAGTACAGCAGAAGAGGGCAAATCTCCCAGTAATGCAAATAGCACGCTCTGCTACTGCGTCTCTCACTACTGTCATAGCACAGTTAGTCATGGCTTTGAATTTCACAAATGCCACATGTGTTTTTGTCACACAGAATGCCCATGTGTGTGGGTTGTTGTTCACAATAATGCATGACATCGATTAAACCAGTAATGGCAATGCACACGTATGATGTATGTGTGTGCCAAATACACATATATACCTGTGACCTTCAATAGTTCCCATGTCTGATGCCTGCCACATGTGAATACATGGTATTTGCAATGGATAACATTATGACTGTGGTTTTCTGTGCGGGTGCTGCATGTGGTATGTGTTTATACAGTGTGAGTTGTATATGGTATCATCCTAGCAGTGAAGGTTTCTCTGAGGCCATTTTTGCTTGGGCTAAAGGAAAGTCTCTCTGTTGATCAGTGGCAGTGATAAACATTGAGCTGCCTCCCTGCCCCCCGTGGGAGTGGTTACTGACTTGAAACTGTAGTTTTATTGGTTGTTTTGGGTCAATTCCTGGCTCTTTCCAGCCCCTGCTATCAAGCACGCTTTATAGTGCTTTAGCGCGATTTAGCGCGGAGTTGCCACTAGAGCAGCATCGGGCAGCGCCAGTTTAACAAGGTTAAACTTTTTCTGGCTCCATAAAGTCTGTTCTTCATTTTTTCCCTTAGAACTGCTCTACTAGTAATCTAAACAGTATATCCCTTAACTAAAAAGTGCAGCACTTCTTCCTAAAAGCTTTTACTTGTCTTAAAAGCATCTTCTTTTCAGGTTTAGCATTTCTGTATTATACAAAGTCCCTCACTAGCAAACCCCCCCCAGGAGTACCCACTTCCTTACTAAGTCCTCTCTTATTCAGTTACACCCCTAACTTCTAATTTTCTCTAGCATGTCGAAGGGCCAGATGCTGGCGTCCTCTCCTGTCCAGTTGGTGAATTTGGGAATATTGAGGCAATGTTACAATTGCCTCATGTACACTGACAACACTCTCCTCCTCCCACATAACACAAATACTTGCGAGAGATGCAGCTATTTAGCCAAACTGGAGGCTGAGCTCTCTCAACTCAGGACTGGCAAGACCAGACAGGAGGAGAAGGCAACTACACACACCACAAAACCAGTATCACATAAAGCTATCACAACAATGAATCAAACACATAAACACACAAAGTCATACTCGGAGGCTCTGAGCAAAAATTTACCTAAACAGCAGAGGCCTCCAAAGCAGACATCCAAGCAACTGCCACCTCATGACACACCACAGGCAACACATAAACCACAAAATCAGTGTGCAAAGCAGTCACAGCCCTTAAGGCCAAATACAACACCAAACATACTTGTCATAGGTGACTCCATAGTCAGACACACTGACGTCCCACTCACCAGGCTGAACAAGGAGAGAGTCACAGTAAGCTGCCAATCGGGCGCTAGAATCCGCCAAATAACACAAGCACTTGGGTCACTCCACAGCAAGTACAAATATGACACAGTCATTGTCCATGCTGGTGTGAACGACCTGAGATGTACCTCCCTGGACTACATGAAAAGAGACATAGAGGAGCTCTCTGATTATGTAGCCCAGGCAGGTATGACCCTGACCCTGAGCAGTATCCTTCTTTCACCAAGAATGATGCCACAACATAGAGACAAGATGATCAGCTTTAACAATTGGCTTAATTTCTGGTGTCATTCAAAGGGGATCCAGTGTCTGTCTGCCTGGGATGACATGTTTGACAAGCCACGCTGCCAAGGGATGGCTTGCACCTGTCACCCTGGGATTCCAGATATTGGCTAAGGCTCTTGCCACCCCATAGTGCCTTTTTTAGGCAAGGCTCAAATTCTAAACCTACCACCCTAGAAAACAAAAATGGGAAGAAACTAAGGGTAATGCTGCTCAATGCCAGAAGTCTAAATCTCAAAATGCACACTCTCGAGGCCCTTCTCAGTATGGAGAACATTGATGTCTGTGCTGTGACTGAAACCTGGTTCAAGGCTCCTGAGAGCACCCCGGCACTATCAGGTTTTACCTCATATCATGCGTTCCGGCCCCAAAACCCGGACCACACCACAAAAGGAGGAGGTGTATCCATATTCATCAAGGATACCCACACCTCCAGTTTGGTGGCAACGCACGAAGCATCAGAAACCATCCAGGTGCAATTAACCATAGGCAAAACTGCTCTACAATTTGTAGCATGCTACAGGCCACCCTCTCAAACTCAGGAACCCCACACAGCCTTCCTGAAGACACTGGAGGGTATAAATGTATCTCCAAACACCATTATATTGGGTGACTTCAACTACCCGAATATAGACTGGGAACATTACTCAAGCCCCAACTTTCTAGCCCAAAGGTTCCTGGAGTTAATAAATTCAAATGCCATGGAACAACTAGTCACCATCCCCACAAGAGGAGAAAATATACTAGATCTCATCATCACAAACATGGGGACAAAATGCTCCACACCGGAAGTATATCCCTCATTGGTGAGATCAGATCACAAACTTATCTCACTGGAAATCCACATCCCGCCCCCACCCCAAACAAAAAAGACCACAGTGAAGAACTTCTCTAAAGCAAACTTCACACTACTCAAGACTGGTGTGGTATCCTTCAAGGCCCCCGAGCCAGTGGAAACCACAACCCAAGCTGCGGAAGCCCTTACAAATGCCTTCTACGAACACCTCCAGGACTGCATGGATCAGGCAATCCCTAATAAAACCAAGACTCTTTCCACCAAGGGCAAACGTCCAGTCTGGTGGACCCCAGCCATAAACAAACTTTACAATAAGAAGAGAAAGCTGTTACATGATAGAGCAAAATCCATAAAAGAGAAGACACCCTTGATCATTATTAGTAAAAAAATACGAGCACTCATAAAATCATTCAAGGCCAAATTTGAGAGAAAATTGCAATAGATTCAAAGACAATCATAAGGCCTTCTTCAGCTATGTTAGAAACCTGGGTGGAAACTCCCAGATATGCGCAGAATTAGTCCAAAATGATACAAAAATCACTGAACCCACAGACATTGCCAACATACTGGCAGACAGGTTCAGTGCAAACTTCACCCCTCTCCCAAAGGAGAGATAACTATCCCAGCGGAGTGGAGCCTCCCAGACATCTCTAATGCGCAGGTGAAAGCTGCTCTCTCCAAAGCTAAAAACACAGCATCAATGGGACCGGATGGTGTCCCCGGCTGTGTGCTACACGAACTCAACGAGGAACTAAACCCGCATATAAGGCAGCTGTTTAATCTTAGCCTTACCACAGGATACGTGCCCAAGGAGTGGCGTACGGCAACTGTGGTCCCACTCCACAAAGGCGGTACCTCTATGGACCCTGGAAATTACCGCCCCATAAGCTTAACAAGCCTGGTCTGCAAAGCTATGGAGAGGATCATAATGGAACTCATAAACAAAGACATAGGGGACTTGCAGACATTGGACCCGACCCAGTTTGGCTTTGTCAAGGGCAGATCATGCCTTTTGAACTTGGTTGACTTCTTCGAAACAGTCACCAAGGCCATTGATGAGGGAAAGGCAGTCCATACAGCCTACCTTGACCTTGCAAAGCTTTCGACACAATACCCCACTCGGGTATTATAGAGAAACTTACCAGCTTAAATGTAAACCCATATGTCACAAGATGGGTTGCAAACTGGCTAAAGGACAGAACCCACAGGGTTAGAGTTGCTGGTGCCATGTCAGACTCCAAGCCAGTCACAAGTGGGGTCCCACAGGGCTCAGTCCTTGGCCCCCTGTTGTTCGGCATCTACTTCTCAGAAGTACAGGCAAACATAGGAGGACTATGGCTGACAAAGTTTGCAGATGACTGCAAACTGGGCGCCATAGTGGAAAGTACATCGGACACAGATATCCTTCAGAGGGGTCTCACGGAAACTGATAACTGGTGCCAGAGCCATGGCCTGAAGTTAAATGCCAAAAAATGTATAGTCCTACCCTTCGGGAAAAACAAGGTAACCCCAAGCTACCATATAGGTGGCAATCCATTAAGCACAGAAGAGGTTATCAGGGACCTGGGGACCCAGGTTGACAGTGGCCTTTCTTTTGACACTCACATTGCTAAAGTGGTTAGAAAGACCTTCTACATTGCCCACCTGATCATGAAGGGATTCATATCCAGATCAAGTGAGGTCATTGTTCTCCTGTACTCTTCACTTATCAGACCAATGATCAAGTACAATGCCCCATTCGGGATGTATCTCACCCGACACCTGCAGCAATTGGAGAGACCCCAAAAGTTCCTCACCAAAAGGATAAAGGGACTCCAAAATCTGTTATATGCTGCCAGACTGAAGAAACTCCAGCTCTGTTCAGTCGCATACCGCCTGCTCAAAGGTGACCTGTGCCTGACATACAAGGCCATGTCCAACCCGGAATTAATGGACATGCTCCACCTCAAAAAATCCAAATCTACCAGATCCACTAGAGCAAGCGACTTAAACCTTAGCACGGATATAAATAGGACATGCTGGAGGGATAGATTTGTCACCCAGAGACTCCCTATGCTGTGGAATAAAATCCCAGTCCATGTGAGGCAGAGCACCTCGATGGCTCTGTTCAAGAGAAATCTTGACCGGTGTATGGGAGATCGTAGGTTTACCCCGGGAATCATCTCTGTGTCACTGCTGGACAGAGGCACAATAAACTAATGGGCACAGTATTTTTTAACATAAGGGGTGGCGTAAGCCACAAAACTTTGGGCTAGGCTTATAAATGCCTTAGGGCAGATAGCCTAGTATAAACCTATGAACCTATGAACCTATAAGGATACACATCTGGTCTGGGGCATATAGTCTACATGTTGTTGAACAGGTGCTGCATGTTTTCACCAGTTGTGGGAGTGGTAACAAGTTGTTTCATAGCAATGCAGTGACTACATGCTAGGAACCTTTCAGCTAGGGTGTTGTAGCTACAGTAATTCATCAGCATTCAGTAATACTTCAGCATTCTTGGTGAGGGTATGATGCCAACCAAGGTCAGGGTCATACCAGCCTGTGCCACATGCTCAGAGAGCCTTTCTATGTTCCCTATCATGTAGTCCAGGAAGGTACATCACAGGTCAGCCATAGTGGCACGGACAATGACTGAGTCATATGTGTCCATGCCTCTGACTGACCTGTATGCTTGTGTTATGTGGTGGACCATAGTGCCCCACAGGCATATCACTGTGACCTTCACCTTGTCCAGCCTGGTGAGCGGGACCTCACTGTACCGGACAATAAAGGTACCTAACACAACTGTAGCAGGTGTGTTGTCTAGCCGTATAGGCTGTGACTGTTTGGCACACAGGAGTTGTGTACTATGTGTTGCACGTGCTGTGTTCTGGCTTAACATATGCCTGTGTGCCAACTGCAGAGGTGTCTGCTGCTCAGGCAGGATGCTATTCTGAGGCTCCAAGAATGCCCCAGTGTGTTCATGTGTTTGGATTGCTGTCAGTGTAGGTCTACATCAGACTGGTATTGTAGTCACTGTAGTATTTCATGCCACCTGACAGGTTATGCCAGTACTGGGTTCAGAGTGCTTAGTCCCCAGTTTGGCTATGTGGTTGAATCTCACACATGTGTTGTACGTCCATGGGTAGAGGAGGGGGTTGACTGTGTACATGTGGCAGCTGTGACATTGCCACATGACTCACATATTCCACAACTGTACCATAGAGGTGACTGACAAGTGACCTTTGCACATGCTACCATAGTATTGTGATTGCCATGGTAATTAACAGCACATAGGGCCAATGGGGAACAAGGTACAGAAGGTGAGTATGTGAGGGTGTAGTGCCTGTGATTAGTTAGCGCTGGCATATATGACTGCTCAGATGGTCAAATGCCAGGTAAGTCATATGCAATGTGTCACAGGCAATGTGCATGCGAACAGGACAGACAGTGACATTCTGTCAAGTGAGACATGGACATACATATAGTAAGCTATGCAGATGTCACTAGGAATCCACTGAAGCTCCGTAAATCTGCATTGCAGGTGGAATCAGTGTTCCAGGGTAACTGCAAGCAAACATGCATGCAAACAAAGCTACAGTAAGCAGGGCTGCATGTAGTCCATTGTACAAGAAACAAGCTGTACCACTTCCAGTAGGTAACAGTGCAAATATGCAGGCACTATACACATGTACATGAAAATACACAGGTCAGATGGCCAGGGTCCAGTCTCATCGCACACAAGTGTACAGACCATGTACCGTCAGGATGTACAATAACCGGATGGAAACCCAGGTGCTCATACCTGCACTAATACACATGTCAAATAACAGACACTGAGCCTTCACTCAGTGGTTCCATACTTAGTAGGATGTATGCTACCTGTCCTGCCACCACAGTATCCCTGACATTTATGGGGACTCTCCCTCCTGTGAACGTTAGTTTTGTGTGTTGGGGCTGTCTAGCATGGTATGAGATGTGAGCTTGCAGTGCTAGGGTGCTCCTGTGTGTCCTGTACCAGTCGTGTAGTACTGCACACATATCAACATCCTCAAACATCCACATTGCAGAGTCCAATGTGGGCAACATGCCACTTTCAGTTTACATGTCCATCATTGCGTATCAATACTTTCATTATCTTATCCCCTGTGCTACCTATGTATGTGGCCTTCTGTTGACATCCTTACCACCAGTATGCAAACATGTGCAGATGATACACTATGGTACTTACCATGGGTGTAGAAAACAGTACAAGACAATCATACCCTTACTGCATCAGGCATGCTGGGATATACCCACAATTATATCAGCACACTGTACTGTTAACATGATACTATTACTACACATCTATGTAGTCACCCTGTGCATCAGCAACATGTTAACCTGTACCTGCACTGATGTTACAGATTGCAGGAGGTGGCACAGTTTCATCATATGCACAGGGTGTGAACTTGGTATGCCTGAGTCTGCCACTGATACCACCAATTGACATGTATGTGTATGTGTGTTGGTGAGGGACAGCAGTACAAGGTGGGGCAATGTTGATGCAGTGTGTGCGTGTATACGGTAGCCCTAGGTGTTGCCAATTCGCATGTGTGTATGGATGCACACAGTTCCACCTCATGGCTGCCATATACCGGTGTTTGTGGACAGCCACAGACTGTACCTGCCAGGTCATACAGATCAGTGTCTCTGGCCACGGCCACAGTACCTGTGCCTTGCAGGGGTGCTACGGACCATATCCGGTACTAATCCAATCTGGGTACTGTCATCAGAAGCAGGTGTTCATTGACTGGACCCAGATCCCTGTTGGGCCTGTCCAGAGCCACATGCACGTGGTCTCCTGGGGCGGTCTGATGACAGCACAAACCCAGCCCTGCTGGGGCTGCTGCTGGCACTATGGGTGCGGCCATGGCCCTGTTGTCATCCGCGACAACTGCCAGCTGCTGCTGTTGCTGACATACGCCCACGTCGATGCCTCAACTGTCCACCATTGCCGTGGCTCATGGACATGTAGTTGTGGAACTGATCTAATATGTCCCTACAATGTCTGTCTATGACATTGGTGAAATTACGGATGGTAGCCGCAATGTCATGCATACTGTCCCTCATGGCTGTGCGACATGCTGTCAGCTCCCTCAGACCCTGTCTGGTGTACCGTTCCATACATGACTGTGCCTGCATGACAGCCCAAAACATAGCTGAGGTTGTAAGACCTCTTTGGGCATGTCTGACAGGGGCAGTACGCCCACGGATGCTCCCATGAGAACCCCTGGACATCTGTCTGTGTGGTAGCATCTTAGGGCCATGCCCATGGCTGCTGTGTGGGGAAGCATGTGCCACAGATACCACATTACCCTGGTCAATGCCCACTGTATCCTGTCCATTACCTAGGGACATTGGTGACAAAGGATGTATTGGCAGGATGACTGTGCGCATTGATGGGGTTGACAGCTGTGTACTGTCAATTGGCTGACCAATGACAGACCCTGGTGCACCTTCCTGTGCCATTACACCAATGTCATCATTATCAGTACCCATGGCACCTGATTCAGGTTCCCTGCTGCATGACACCAGAGCAGCACCAGAACCTGTGGGAGGGAAACAGGAAACACAGTTTACAATGTCTACACAATGTTACCAGTGATGCACACATGCACACATGCACACATGCACACGTGCACACATGCACACAGTTGCACACGTGCACACTTGCACACTTGCACACTACTCAGTATGCGAGATATCAACACACAGACACACCTGCATGCATACACAGAGCACTACTGATTGAGCCTAATATTACTATTACTATCAAGACTATTAAAGGTATTGTTAATACACACTCACCAGCATGGATAGGCTGCATTGCTGTTACACCGGAGGGACCTGCAGAAGTGAGGAAATTAATGTCAGTGGGCACAACTGTGTCATTGTTACTGAGTATGATACAGGTCAGTAGTACAACAGTTGCCTTTCACAGGTCAGCTGCTGATATTGAGAATATCACACTTGCACATTAAATACTATGATGACAGCTACAAATCAAGGACACACCTCACACATGCATTAACTACCAGTGTACACAGCAGTCAACTATACATATGGCATATTACCTGCACACTCATAGTCATAGTGCTGTGTGGCTCCAGCCTCCATCATAATGCAGGTCTGCTGCTGTTGTTGTTGTTGGTGGGCTGGAGCCACAACACTTAGGAGTAGTCCCTTCAGTCAGGTGAGTGGGGAATGTGTAGCCACCCCACCACCTGTGGCAACCTGTTGCCTGTGGATATCCGATGCACGCTGATGGACATTTCTGATTAAACCACTGCAGTGATGTCGTACCTGCTCATATGTCCTATTATACGTGCCTATGTCATTTACCCGACGGACCAGGTCTTGCCACAGTGCAGCCCTCTCCTGCTGATTCTGGCTGGTGCGGGAAAAGAGTATTGCAAAATCCCGTACCAGGCTCTGGTGTATTTCCTCATCCTCGGCTGCAGAGTATGCCGGATTGCGCTGGTGAGCCATGGTCTTGAAAAAGGAAATAAAATTATATCAGCAAAATATGTCAGCAGAATTTGGCACACATACTACACATGCTACTTGACTGTTGTGATACAACATATCTCCCATATATAGCATCTGTCTGTCTATTGGTGGATACACATGTAAATGGCCAGGTATCAGTGCTCAGCCAACAACTGTGCAACAGTACCTGGCACACTCCATACGACATACTACCAAACCCCAGCAGTCAGCACACTGATTCAGGTCCAAAGCACCTCCTCACTCTGGGGGTTTGTATTGAGGTACTGTATGGGGTACATCATCAACTACTGTGATCTGGCCACAAACTAATCACCCTGGATATACATATCCCACCTCCACCACAAGCACAAACGACTACTGTGAATAACATTTCAAACGCAAACTTTACACTTCTTAAGACTGAGATGGTATCCTTTAAGCCCACTGGGCCAGTGGAAGCCACAACCCACAATGCTGAAACCTTCACAAATGATTTCTACGGACATCTCCGAGAATGCATGGATCATGCAATCCCATATAAGACCAAGACACTCTCTACAAAGGGAAAGCATCCTGTCTGGTGGAATCCAGCCATAAACAGATTGTATAACAAAAGATGGAAGCTACTGCAAGACAGAGCATATATCCATAAAGGGAAGGCATGTCTGATCAGCACTAGTAAAGAGCTATGTTCTCTCATACAAACATCCATGGGCAACTTTGAGAGGGAAATCACCGGGGACACTACTGATAACCACAAGGCCTTCTTCAGTTATGTTAGAAACCTGGTCAGAAACCCTCCAATATGCTCATAGTTAGTACACAACAACAAATAATTCACTGAACCCACAGATATTGGCAACATTGTGGCAGACAGGTTCAGTGCAATTTTCCCCCCTCCCTCTCCCCCAAATGAAGACATACTTATCCCGGCTGAATGTAACCTCCCTGTCATCACAGATGTCCAGGTGAGAGCCGCCCACAGAAAAGCAAAAAACACAGCATCAGTGGGACCTGATGGTATCCCCAGTTGCATGCTACATGAACTTCAAGAGGAGCTAAACCCGCATATAGAATTGCTATGTAACACTAGCCTGACTACAGGATATGTACCTGTACACTGGTGTACAGCAGCAGTGGTTCCACTCCACAAAGGAGGCACCTCTACATACCAATACAATAGAACACAATACAATACAATACAATACAATACAATATAATACAATATGCTATTGCCCCTGGGACTACAGCAGCATACTGTTCTGCTACCCTGACCATTGTGACACATGTGATGTGATGGTACCTGCTCCTGTCAAACAGTTACACAGGGTGACTCATATGGCATATTACCTATCTGACTAACATTCAGCAGGGCTATGTGTGACATGTACTCATGGGGAGTCTTGCTTCTTAACGCTGTGTGGTTTATTGCAGGGTATGTCTTATCTGTGGGTAGGAACCTGTATCTCCACCATGTGCTCTCTTAGAGTGTGGTGTCAAGGGCGACACACAGAGGTCATTTAGGTTGTGGATGGTGTGAGGTGTTGCTATGGTTGTTGGACATCTGTCATGAGTGTGACTTAAGTATGTAAATCCAGGAGTGGTAACCTCTATGTGGGTAGTATGTGTGCACTCTGTGGTGTTGCCAGTCACTGTGCATAGGTAATGTGTTTGAGTGCATTGTCACAGTGTCGTACATGTCACTGTGTCCTTCTCCATATCTGTAGCTGTCATGTGAGGTACATACCGTGGCAGACATTGTGTGGTGTGGAGGGGTACACTGACCTACATGTCCATAGCTGACACACCATGTCTGCTGACACATAACATGTACAGGTATTCCAGGAATAGTGTGCCACTGTGACTATCATTGGGGGGACTATTGTACACGTTTATGACCCTGTTCACCTCTGACACATGCAGTGGTGGGCAGCCAATCACATATCTGGTGGTTACTGGTGTAGGTGATTTGAAATGGGGTATGGTACTCCAGTTTTGACACTGGTGTTCAATCCATGCCTTTGTCACCAGGCACCTGTTGCAATACATCTGTACACATGTGCCTCACTCAGAATATATATATATATATCTCTATATATATATATATATATATATATATATATATATATATATATATATATATATATATATATATATATATATATATATATATATATATATATATATATATATATATATATATATATATATATATATATATATATATATATATATATACATATATATATATATATATCGATGTACATATATTGCTATAGATATGGAGAGAGGGGGGTGTGTGACAGAGAGGGGGGGTGAGAGTGACAGAGTGGGAGGGACAGGGGGAGTGTGAGATAGTCATATACAGTCATATCTGTAGATAGTCAGATCTGTTTGTCTATATATATGTATCTACATATATCTAGATCTGTATGTGTGTATTACATATATATGTTTGTACATATTCTATCTATCTACATCTGTCTATGTATTCCTACATCCCTCTATCTATGTATACATATATGCATATTATATATATATATATATATATATATATATATATATATATATATATATATATATATATATATATACATACTAAATATAATGACATACATACGTACCCATATGATAGGCAGGTATATCAACATGTTTTTTTACAAAACTGTATACACACACTAACATACTGCTAAACATACATAACTGTGAAACCTACATTGTACATTGCATTAAAACCTACATTCAACCTACATTGATATGTGCACATAGATGCCCTCACATACATATGTATGTACAGCCTTCACTGATAGTTGTTGTATGTCCCCTGCCCTATGCACATCTTCATATACATATAGATACAGGCAATGACACATATGGAGGGTTCACAGTATGTAGACTTTTAAAGTATTACTTTACATTACCTGTGTTTGTCACAGCTGCTTGCGTTGCCTTTTGGATCGGTGTCCTGCTGCTGCTCCAGTTGACAGATGACAGCTTTCTAATAGGTTTTGTTAATAAGTGTTTTTGTTTGTGTATTTCTCTCTCTCTCTCTCTCTCTCTCTCTCTCTCTCTCTCTCTCTCTCTCTCTCTCTCTCTCTCCCTATCTCCAGAGGGTGCAATGAAAGTATTGCATGTGTGGACTGGGAGTACAGCATGCTTTTGTAGGTATCTGCATATGTCCATGTGATGGCCTCTGCACCAATTGTTAGCCAGAATTTGCTAATTGCATGCAGCCAGTTGTGTACTGATTGCAGTTCTCACTGTGATTTCAGGACAGTGCTATAAAAAGGTATGTGAGATAGGCGTAGCCCTTTCAGATTTTAAGGGCAGGGACCATGCTGGTATGCTGTGGACACTGTTCTGTGAGTGTAAAGGTTAGTATCTCTCTCATATTTCTGGCTGTGTTGTAGATTAACATTTCTCCATTCATTTCTCCAGTTTCCTGTACTGAGTGTGTATGTACACTGACACCTAAGACTACTACTACTGTTAATGTGGGTGTGTGTGCTTTCCTGTGGGACATGTGGTGTAACTGGTATATAGCAGTGGCTCTTGCACTTTGTTGCTATGGCTTCAATATTTGCCCTTTACATTCACTACTTGTATGCCTGCTAGGTGTCTTGACTGTAGTGTGTTGCTGTGGCTTTCCTATTTTCCATGTACATTCACACCTTGGAATGCTTGCTATATCAGCTAGGGTGTTACTGCATGCAGTGTGGTCTGGCCATGGTGTGGGCCTTGACATTTATTAGGGTATTTGAGTATGCTGCTGAGCAGGCCGCACAGACTCTCAGGTGCATCGTTTATCTGCCTCATGGAATGGTACATATCAGTGGGGTACACCCATTAAATTTCCTGGTATTCTGCAGTTGTGACTGTGGGTTAGCACGAGCATATGTATTACTACACTATTTCCGACATGCAAGTGGTGCATACTTTCAGTACTTCATAGTTACCATTGCATGTGTTGTAACACCTTTCTGCCTACTGTTTGCACACTTCACAGGGAGTCTGTGGGGCATCCCTGTAACTTACTCACTTTTGCTATGTCTAGGCTCTTAACTATTCAAATATGGCAGTGTCATACGTCTCAAGTGTACATATATTTGCAGGATGTCCACATTTTTGCCTCATATTTTGGTCCATATCTCATAAAACAGCTTTTTCTGGCAAATCACTCAGGGCTCAAGTCAGACTATAGTGACAAACATGTAAGTTTCAGACTTCTTACCCTTCCAAACATCCAACATAATGCAAAACCTGTTACTCTCTCAACTGTCTAAGTTTGTCGGAGCAATATTTTAAATGTGTCCCTGTTTTTGGGCCTTTGCTCCACATTTTTTATTACTTAGTCCAGATGTGTTGCTGTAAGAGGTTGTTAGGCATGGGCAGTGATTATCCTGCTGTGAGTATGTGTGTGGCTTGCAAGGTGCTAAAGTGACATTATTACCTACTAGCTACCAACTAGCATGGCTGTTTCTGTTCACACACTACTATTATAGAAATCCACTACATTTGACAGTAAATATACATGACATGCTTTGTGTACTACACATCCTATATTCCCTTTACATTCATTCCTACTATTGCATGATATATTTATTGTAGCACAGTGTTTTTATATAGCAGTCATGGCTTAGTGGTAAGTCATGCAGACTACTATTTCCAAGGTCCTGGGTTCGTGACTGACAGTGGGATTTTATTTTGCTTTTGAGCAGACTACAGGCCTTGTCATTAAGAGTGACTAAGGCACTTTTAAGCAGTTGTAAGCGGGTTAGCACTGGTTTGCGCAGAGCTCACGCATGCGCACTGGCGTTTAACTCCGCGCATACCCGCCTGCAACTGCTTAAAAGTGCTTACTCTTGCGCACACCCGCGCTAATTTCTTTGAAAGAAATGAAAATGGGGAGACAGGAAAGTGGTGAAAAAGGGGTCACAAAGAGGGTAGGACAGTAGGGAAACAAGCTCGGGTTTTGCAGGAGGGATGTAGGTAAGGCCCATAGCTGCCCATTTCTTCATCAGCAACAGCTGTGCATATGTTTGTAATTTGGTGTGACATTTGAAACCTTCCACCCCTGAGAGAGGTGTAAGGACAACAATAATACTTGTTGTACAGCCAATTGTAATTGATAGTTTATATGTCCAGCAGACATGTGTGCAAAATGGGCAACTATGTATGGGGCGTAATTTTTTTGTGGGTACAGAGTATAGCTGGGGAGGTAGGTTGGGTAGGTTAACAGACAAGACAAACAAGACGCATACAGGGGCAGTGTATGACACATGTGGGGGGTTACATAATTGACGGGGACGGATGTTTGGATATCTCGAGCTCATGAGCCCACAGATGGCAACAGTGGAACTGAGATCCCCACCCATGGGCAGTTGCCACTGTGCCTTCACTGCCCTGGATGGGGCTGTGCTGGGGGCTGTGTAGGCTAGGCAACAGGCACGCCCATGAGTTGTGCCACCCGTGCCTCAAGCTGGCGTAGGGGCCCAAGCACAGCATGCTGGATCTACCTACGCACCACAGTCTAGACACTACAGAGGGTGAGTGAATGTTCTCCTCCGGCCACGCTTGCAGAGGGGGGATGAGCCCCATCCCCTGCAGCGCTTCCACCTGCAGGTGGCACAGGGCCACCGGAGGAGGGTCCGGCCTGGGCACTACTGCCAGGTGCACTCGCCAGCTGAGGAAAGAGAGGTGGGTCCGCTGGAACCCGCCTTCCCTGTCGTCCTATGTTTTGCATTATGTTATGACAGTTTGGGTTAGTAACGTACAATACCATTCACAATTAGTTGTAACAGCATGCATTATTATTCCCATTAACCAAACACCCATAAATTCAAGCCATTGAACAGGAAGCATAACACATGCATAATTTGAACAGCAATACACAATCCAACAACATGCAGGGTTGATTGATGGCAACAGGCCATCAGGTTTGGATGTATGAACAGGGCAGATGCATCACCGAACATACAAATATGTATGAACCAACAGGACAAATGTCCAAGGATGTTAATTGTGATTGCACATACCAATTTCACATGGAATGGATTATATGTGGTTATAGGGTAGGGTGGAGAAAATTTAATTAACAACTTCAAATACCAATACATATGCTGTACATTTCTACTAGCTGCAGATATGTACACACTACAGTTCTGCCTACAGTTTCCTATGTGATAACTACTTCAGGTTGGTGATAGGAATGTTGCTGCTACATCAATATACATTTCATTTTTATTCATACACATTCATATCTGGCTCTGTTCAGCTACATCGTCCTGCTACATTTGCTTTATACAGCTATAGACAACTGTGGATGTTTGGTATTTCAGACAACCATACTATCTGCATATTGCAGACTGAGAGCAACATATCCAGATTTTGGGACACACATTCCAGCTGCAGTACTGTTTTCAACACACGTTACTGTTTGGTTCTGCCTATCACATTCATTTCATTCTGTACTGACTGCAGTATACTTTATTCAGGAGTTATTACTACTTTATTGGTGGATTCATACCTCTTTCTCACACTCTCTCACTTGTTTTATTTTTACAATTCAGGATGGTACTTTATTTTAGGCTTTATTGACATGTTTTACCTGTAGTTATAACAATCCTTTCCAACAGTCTCACTTATGTCATGTTTCTGTATTTCAACAGGGATATATTTCACACATGTGTTTTACTCAGCTTCTGCAGCTGTACTTTTCAGCCTGCTGCAGGTTATGTACTACTATATTACAGGTGGGACATCTTTATTTCAGACTTGTTTCATTTTTATGTTTGGATTACAGGCTGCATCACACTTTTGTAATCAAGCAATACTTGCAAACCCTCTTACACTGTTACTTGCACATTTTATTAATTAGTGACTACACTGCACTCTTTTGCTAACTGTCATACTTATATATTTATTTACAGTTACAGGAAGAGAATTACTGACCTGCCTAGTGGCGCAACTGAACCAGCCTATCGCCATAGGCTCGACGGTTCGCAGAACGGACACCTGCAGCTGTAATATAAATAAAGTAATATTGGAATACGCATCTCCATAATATCAGCTAGGTTAATTTCTTACATAAATAATTAGATGTAACTTACTCAGTAGTGGGGCGTTGGGCATTTGCCGGGCCTCCTGGATCCAACGGTTCAGTTGGTCCTGCTTCCGTCTCTTCAGGTCCGCATGGTGGTGATGGACCTGCTCACCAGTTCTTGGTATTCCTGTGGCACTGGTGAGATCATGAGCCAACCGGTCCCATGCCTCAACCCTATATGCTCCCCACAGGACCTGGCCCTGCATAAGTTGGGCCTCATGATTATGGACGAGGAGCCAAACCATATATTTGGACTCCTCAATGCCCCACCTCTGTGTCTGACATCCTGGCTGCAAGTCGGTTCTACAATCAGTTATGCTGTGTATTCCCGCCTATGGGGCTTATATATGCCGTTTTTCCCGCACTTATCTGTGATTGGCCATTTTGCAATTGTATCAGCTTCACAAAACCTCCTTTGTCATGCTCCTCTTTCTATTCATTCCTATATATATGCTATTACTGCATTTCCAAGTGCAACTGTCATGGCTTAGTGGTTCAGTACTTTGACTATGGTGCATGGTATCCTGGGTTCAAACCTGGCCATTGCTTTTTATATTTTATGACTGTCTACACAGGCTAGGAGGTGTGTCTGTGTAAAGGCAGTTTTGATACAGCTTGCTCAACGTTGCCTGTCGGTTAGCTTGTTGGCGCGGTGCGCAGCTCCGTGCAAATGGATCACGCTGGTTTACGCGTGGTTTGGCTGTCAGCACGCATATTACACTCAACTCAGCTACAGGCACACAGTTTCATCGTGTTAAAATGCTGCTCAGCCCCGGGCACTCTTTTTACACCTATTAAACCACTGCTCACCTACAGGCACTCTCTTTACACCTATTGTAACACTGCTCACCTATGGGCACTCATTTTACACCTGTTAAAACACTGTTCACCTACAAGCAGATATCCTCAACTTGTTAGACTGTAGCTCAGCTATGGGCACATCTCACATTTTTTTTTTATTTTTTTATCTCACATTTCTTCAAAATACATGGCCCATTTCATTAAATTTTACATAAAATATAATTTCATATATGTACATATATGTCAGGGACTTGTTTTGTGCTTATTTCACTAAAAATAAAAATTGATGTTGTGGGGGCTCGAGCCATGACTGCCTCCTCTTCAGCCGACGTCTCTACCGCTACGCTATTGCTTCTTGGCTTACTTTGCATATTTAGTTCTTATATGCTTTTCCAACTGCTAACTGTGGCTAAGCGACGGGCACGCCTGCGCAAACGAGCGCACTCATGGGCAAACATCTTTACAACTTATAAAAAAATATATAAGATGTTCATTTATACATTTTATGTTCATAGTCTGTGGGGGCATGTGTTGTGTTGTGTTTATTCACATTTACACGGACTCTGTCGTGGGCGTTTACTTTCAGGACTTTTACTCTTCTGGGGGCGTGTCCATTTGCAGGGCTCGCCCTACGGACACGCCACCTACTGCCTTACACGGACCGTGTTAGCCTTAGGTGTGATTCAGCATGCCCTCATGCATATGCATGACATGCTGACGTCACACAGTTTAACTGCAGCCTCCGTGTAAGCCTTGTAACTCTTACACGGAGGCTTCATGAATCCTGCCCATTGTCTTTTAACCTTAAAAAGTGCTCTGGCTTTTATTGCAGATTGTTCAGATCTGATCAGAAAAGATATTCTTGTAAGTGGAGATTCAATAGTTTAGAGGAACTGATACTTACATTTGCAGAAAAGGTAATGAACATTGAATAGTGTTATGCTTGCCAGGAGCAAAAATAAAGGATGTGAGACAAGCCTTAGAATGCCTTAATGTAAGGAAGTACAAATCTGTTTTAATTCATACTGGTACAAATGATCTCATCAGCAAGCACTCTATGACTGTTAGTTTGGAACCTAAAGCCCTCTTATATAGCATTGCTTGTACAGTTATTAGAACGTACTCTTCCCAAATCATATATAGAACGAAGAGTCAGATCACAGTGAATGAACGGATTTTTTTGAGGTAAATACCTACATGAAAAAATGTCCCATTTTAAAAAATGGAAATGCGTAGAGCATCCAAGCCTAATTTTGGGCACACATGTTAAGTCAGGATGGCATGCATTTGTCAAGATCAAGGAAAAGAATTTTGCAGCAGATATTTTGCAATATTTGACCAACATAAGGCAGGATTTTTGCCAGGTCAGAAATTTAACAGTTCACAGATAGATTAATGCTGCTGTTATTTGGGAAACATGGCTAAAGAACAATGACTGAATACCATTTATGTCAGGGTATAAATGTTTTTACTATAACAGACATTCTAACAAAAATCAGGTGGAGGTATTATAATAGGGATTAAGGAGAGTTATGAGACCTGTAATTATTACATGTTCAGTGATAACACCAGTATTATAGGTTGTGTAACTGGGACAATCAAGACAACCCTGGAACATTTAACAGTTGTTGGAGTGTGTAGACCAACAAAATCAAGTGCTGATGACCTACAGGAATTCATACATTTTGTGCATGAAACACAGGAGGGAAGAATAATAATGGCTGGGGACTTCAATTTATGAGAAACAGACTAGAATAATATTGATTCAACAATATTAGTAAGGAAATTAATTCACAACATATGTTCAGGAAGATAAATTGCTTCAGACTGTAAAAACCTACCGGGGAATTGATCATAGTATAGACAATGTATTCCTAAAGAAAGTACTATTACTTCATGTCACGTTTTACCACCGTTGATGTGCAGCGAGCATGAGATTATAAAGATTAATTTGTTGCTAGATAATTCTGCCAAACTGAACTTTAAACCAATGCACAGAAGATTAATTATAGATTATATGTCAGGAAAACAGTCACTATGTAAAACTAATCTGAGTGATGCTTTCAGTGGAAAAAACTGTACAAATAATTTGGAAAGCATTGAACAATAAATTGAGTGCAAAAAAAAAGTTTAACATCAGGATCTAGGCATACAACATCAGGGGGATATATTTCCATAAGAACAATACACCTGATTAAGGTGAGAGACAAAAAAATAAGAAAAAGGAAAAGGTGTTGAACTACAACTTTGAAAACTGAAATAAACAAGTTGGACAAATTAGGCATATCATTAGACAAGATCAAGAAAATTTTGAAGAAAATTTATATAAAAATATTAAGCATTATAGGAAACCATTTTATAGATGCATAAGATGTGGAAAGTGTAAAACATACAAATTGATAAGCTATGTGAAAATAAAAAAATATTTTCAGACATAACGGATTATAGATATATTTACAAAACAGTCTGGCTCCACAAAGGGAGTGATAAGTTGTCTTAGTGGCATCCAGTTGACCTCAGATACTGAAATCAAATTAGATTATATTGAAAAATAACTATACAAACTGGATCCAAGCAAAGCACAGGAAGGTGATGGAATTAATAATAATGACCCGGGAACACTGCAGCAAGAACTTAAAGTACCATTATAGCTATTATTTATTAGAGTGCATAAATATGGTGACATTTCTCAAGATTGGAAACCTGCACTTATTAAACCTATCTTTAAGGGAAAGGGGGGTAGGAAAAAAACAGTCATGCAGACCCTTAAGACTACTGTTATGTTTTGGAAAAATAATGGAGTAGGTAATATTGGATAAGTTATTGTCAGAACTGGAAAAGATGGTGGCCAAGGATGAACACAGGATAGCAGCAGATTTCTTCAGCTCCACCAATTTCATTACACTGACAGGAATTAATTACTTAAAAAATTAATTTTTGAAGTAATTTTCTTTCTAAATACGTTTGTTTTATATAGTTCTTGAACTATATCTAAAAAAGAAAGGAAATCTTAACAATATTCCTGTCAGAAATCACTGTGGAAATTTTCCTGTCAGTTTATCAGCCTGAAATGAGTTCCAGTAAGACAAATTCTCAAGACTCCAGCATCAAGAAAGAACTTCAGTCTCTGATAATTATAATCCAGCAACTTACTGATAAAATGGATAAAATGGATACTAAAATAGACACCTTCATAGAAAAACTACAAAACAAATAGACCTGTTACATACAGACCTGCAACAACAGAAGATCCAGATGACAGGCATAGAAGAAGCTGTGAATGACATGGAAAATAGAATCCAAGAAGAGGAAATCAACATTGAGTTTCTGCTGAAACAAAATACACATTTACAAAGAAAGCTGGATGACCTGGAAAATAGATCTAGGCGCAATAACATTAGGATTTTTGGACTGCCAGAAAATATTGAAGGTAACAATATTACTTCTTTTTAACAACTTGGCTCCCTAAAACTTTAGACTTAACAGAAGCATTCTCTTTTGGTATCGAAGAGCACATAGATCTATAGCTAATACTAACTCTAACAAAAATACCCTAGATCAGTTATAGTTAGATTTCTATCATCTTTGATAAAGAGATGGTTCTTAAATCTGCTTGGGCTAAAGCTCCTGTTAAGATTAATGAGACAACTGTGCGTTTTGACAATGACTATTCTTCCATGGTAATAGCTAAAAGAAAAGTTTTTCTGCCACTAATAAGGGAGCTTAAAAAGCACAGTTTAAAACATACCTTCTGTTTCCTGCCAAGCTTAAAATCTTCCTTCCTGATGGTCCTAAGGTTTTCGATGATTTAGACTCTGCTTTACTGTTTGTCAAAGAAAAAGGATTTTGGATAAAATAGAAGAAATGGAATGGGCTAGTTCTTCATTAAAGAGATTGGCAACTGAAGCTTCGTGGAAGACTTCAGAGAAGAAGAAGAGACTAAAAACAAATGATTTGTTATATGTTTTTTCTCTCTCATCATTTTAGTTCATTATTAATCTTTTTGAATATAGTTCCTGCATTTCCAGAAAGCCACAAATATTTTGGAAAAGATTTAATCAAAGTTATTCTCTATGTGCAAAGAAATGTTTTGTTTCATAACCAGTCAAAATACCTGAAAATTTAATGGCAAGCTGTGATTCAATTTGTTTCTCTTTCTGAAAAGAAGTAAGGTTAGTAATTTGATACATTTTTTTATCTTTACCTTTTTTTTCCTTCTCCTTTTATTATTTTCTTTGTTTAAACAATGACATTCTATTTAGATTGTGTAGTGGCTAAAGGGTGGGGGAGGGCAGGGAGTGAACAGTAATGAAAATATCATTAATAGAATAATAACTTATTTATTCCTTGTAAAAGCTTTTATAAGTTCTTCAAATGCTATTTCTAATTATGCTTTCTTGATTATACTGCTGATGCTTGTTTGTAAATAATCTGTTATGCTTTAACTAATAATAATCAGAACTAAATAAGAGTAAATAATATGTTTTATTTTTAACTCTATTAATATAAACAGTAAGTAACATTCCATTGTATATACTTCTTACAGCTTTCTCTTACATTTTTTTTATTTCTGCCTCACTCCCTTTTATTTTCTACTCTCTTTTTCTTTTCTTTATTAATATATAGAAATGCTTTTGATTGTGTGGGCACAGTGAATAATAGGATTTGTATGAAAATTGAGTTGGGAGAAGAATGTTGAGTTTTATTGCTTGTTGGTAATTTTGGGCTTAATTTCACTTACACAGAGGCTGTAATGATCTGTGGAATACATT
>NC_056741.1:459065879-459118379 GCF_019279795.1 Protopterus annectens | reverse complement strand
AAAAGTGTGGGTACCTAATGGCAGTTCATGCATTTAACTTATTTAAAGTCTTGGATTATCTAGAATAAAACAAACATCACACTCTAGTTCATGATGTATCCAGGAAAGCAAAAAAGACAACATTATGTAAACACAATAAAAACTCTAACTGAATGCAGATGAAAACAGAACCATGTGACAATAAAAGTCACTAACCTGAAAACATCACAGCTTGAGAATCCATTCAAAAGAACCAACATATATATATTTATATATATTGGTTACTAACTAAACACCTTAATGTTACAGCAGCTCATAAATCCATTATAGAGAGCAGCTTATGTTAGCTCTCACACTAGCTTGCTAGGCATTCATCATAGGGTGGTTTACATAATGTTAAATGGTGTACTTTTGGTTTACTTTTTGACCTGCTCTACTGCTGATGTACACCTTAAGAGTATGTTATAGCTTGTAACACATTGCTTTCACCCTTATATATGTCAAAGCATTGTGTGTGTTATGTTACTTTAACATTATGTAAACCACCCTATGATGAATGCATTATGTGTACTTTATGTGTTTCTGCACGCTGCAGTATTTGAAGCGCTTGTTGCTTAGACTGCTTCTTTCTTATATTTGCAACTCAGCTGCATTAGAGTTGCTGTCATCCAAAGGAGTTTATATGCTAGTTGTTTGTTTTAGTCACTATATATAATGTTTTTATTAGATGTATTTATTTGGTGCAGATTTTAGTTTAGATATCGAATGTTAGTATATATGTCAGTAGTTTATATGACATTGTATTTTAGGCAATATATTTATTGCTTTTTAGCCTTGCTTTGAGGCAACTGTTTGCAGCATCTTTCAGCAAAGGCTTTTCATGTTAGATCTGAGTTAATGACCTTGCTGTTTCATTGGATAATGTATGACCAATGGTTTCGTTTCATTAGTTTTAAATGAGCTGATTTCTCATTTTGTATAAAGTCTGATGAAGCCTACGTATGCAAAAGCTAACTACAATAAATTATCATCTTTTACTTTGTCTCTTTACTTGGATACTTGAAAGAGTTTATGACTTGTGTTCCTGAAGAGGACTTTTATTCTTGTGACGTGGTCAGAATTGATAACTGAAACCAGTTGAACTGCCATTAGGTACCCACACTTTTATGACTGTTTTGGTTTATGAACTTTTTTCCTGTGTGGGCACCGTGCTCTGTTTGCTGTGTGTGGCCTTTTTTTGCTTTGTTATTTATAACTAGTATTAAATTGATAAGGTGGTAGCTGAGGTACTGCTGCTTAGGGTAGGGGGTTAACTTGAGTAGTAAATACTACTCTAAGTTGGAGTTTTCAACTCCAGGCTGGATGCAAGGTTTAATCCTTACATTATTTTCACTTGTTCATTGTTATATGTATATAGTTTTGACATCCACCATATATTTTGTTCACTCATTGTCACTACAAACAAAATTGAATCCTATACAAAATCCCATAAGAGATTTAATAAATACAGCTATATTTAAAGGTACACCTAAAAGAGGAGATGTAACATTATTTATCTTGTTATTTGTTATTTCGATCATAAGATTCTTGAGTTTTAAAAATGCCAAATGACATCTTTAAAAGGAATTTCTTTAAACATTAATGGATTGAATAATCCGTGTAAAAGGGCAAGCCTAATAAGATACATTAATTTACACAAGGCCAATCTAGTCTTCCTGCAAGAAACCCATCTCTTGAAAAAGATATTGATAAACTAGCCACTAATAAGTATACAGTATTGGTTAGTTCAGAGCACACTCAGAAAAAAAGAGGAGTGGCTATTTTATGGAATAAAAGTATGCCCATTCCTAAAACCATTAAGTCTTATCAGGATGACAAAGGAATGTTTTGTATGGTTACAATACAAATTAATGGGAAGACTTACACTTTAATTAATGTATATTGGATACCTGGAATTGGTATTAATACAGTGAAACATCATATTGCTAAGATCATATCATTCTCTATAGGGGATATTATTTTAGCTGGTGATTTTAATTGTATACTACATGAAAGTGATACTACCACTATAAGGAAAAGAAGAATTACATCTAATGCAAAACATTTAAATGATTTTGCTAATTCTTATCATTTGAATGATATTAATAATCAGATAGATTCAAAATCATTACCATACACCTTTTTTCTAACAGATACAAAACTTATTCAAAAATAGATAGGGTCTTTATTTCTAACCAGATGGTAACAGATTTAATTAATTACAAAATCATTTCATGTCCTATATCTGATCATAACTCAATTGTTTTGAATTCATGATAAAAATACTCATAATGTTCAGATCAAAAGGATACCAGCATACTTAACTCAGCTAAAAGACTATAAAGAATATATACTTTCAGAAGTACAACATTTTCTAGACATAAATAATACCCCTGAAGTCTCCATTGTCTCCTGTTCGGATGCCTTAAAATCATAGCTATATGGACAAAGTATCAGATGGTATAATAATAAAAGGAAATCTTGGGATAAGGAATTGTTAGATATTCAAAGTAAATTAGACTCTTATAAACATAATAATAAAGAAAATATTATGGACAAGAAAGTTATTGAAGAAATAAACAAACTAAATGAGAAATACAAAGAAATTTTAACTCATAAAGTTAAAATAACTTTAGAGAAATATAAGTTTTGTCTTATTCAATAAGCCCCAAATACTTACATAGACTTAAAAATAAAACAAAAGATTGAATAAACAAAACCATATCAAAGAAATCTTTTCTCTAAGGAAAAAGAAGAATGTTTCTAGTATACCAGAAATACTGGATGAATTTAGAAATCACTTTTACAAGATTAACCATAACAACATTAACATGGAACCTAAAGATAAAATAAAGGAGTTTATAACCACAAACATGAATAAAAAGCTTAATAAACAACAGATTAAACTATTGGACAAGAGTATTTCATATACAGAAGTTATTACACAAATAAATAAGCTTAAATCAAACAAAGCACCGGGTAATGATGGTATTAAACCAGAGATATATAAAATCCTTTCTAAAACTACATATTCATTAATACATAAGGTTTTTATTTTGGCCCAAACTGAGTTAATAACCTCCCCATCTTGGCAATATACATTTATTTCACCAATTTTAAAACCTAATAAAGATCCAACTAGATGTTCTTCATATCGACCCATCTCATTACTTAATGTTGATTAGAAAATGTTTATGAGTATTTTTGCTGATAGATTGAAGACAATCATCCCCGGCATTATAGATATAGATCAGACAGGCTTCATTGTAAATAGAAATACTTTTGATAATATAAGAAGAACTTTAACATTAATTGATTTTGCAAATAGGAAAAAAAAAGATTTAACACTTATTAGTCTTGATATAGGTTCAGCATTTGATTCAGTAAGTTGGGACTATCTGTTTACCTTACTGAAATGCACAAACTTCTCTGATGCATTTGTAAATTTAATTGAGCATTTATACAAAGGAACGCTGGCTTATATTAAGGTAGGAACATATGTTTCACAAAAAATACCCATTCTTAAAGGTACAAAGCATGGGTGTCCACTTTCTCCACTATTATTCACTTTAGTAATGGAGCCTTGGGCTAATTTGATTAGAAAAAGTACTGACATAGAGGGTTTTGAAATAGACGAAAATACAACATCAAAAATTCAACTTTTTGCAGATGATGTTCTAATTACATCAGCAGGATCTAATTCTTCTATGCAGTCTTTATTTGATAAAATGATGAATTTTAAAAGTATTTCTGGTTTAATATTCAATGAAGAAAAAACTGAAATACTACCTATATATACACGAAAAAATATTCTCATTAGTGATTTTACTAAATATGTACCCAATTCAGGTCAGATAACTTATTTAGGTATAATACTATCTAAAGATATTAAATCTATTATATATAATAACTATAATACCTGTTTTCTTAATATACAAAATCTTTTTAATACCTGGAATAATGTTTTTTACTATGGAGGAGAGACTTACAATTATTAAAATGATAATATTCCCCAAGATTTTATACTTAATACAATCAATAATACTTTCACCTACAAAAATAATTATCAAGAAACTGAATACACTAATGTTACATTTCTTATGGGCACCTAATAGACCTAGGATTGCATTAAAGAAACATACTAATAGCTGGTCTCAAGGGGTATTTCTTTTCCAGACTTTAATTTATATATTATCTCTTCTATTATAAAAGTTATTACTTTATTAATAGATCAGTCATATATCGCAAAATGGAAAGATTATTGGGAGCTAATTAGTATGCACTTCATGAAAATCTCCTTAACACATAAAAATATGATTGTAAATAACTCCATGTTGTGGTTGCTAAAGGAATTTTGTACTTCACCTATTACACCTAAACATATGGTTTGTTACCCATTAAATATTATTATTAGTTATCGTAACTTTATATTCATGCACCCTAAGTATAGGGAATGGAATTTTATTGTATTCCTATAATGTATACTCAGGGTATGCTTATGTCATCTACTTCTGAAGGAGCTCATTTAGCTATAGATAATGATCTAAAGTACTGGTATCAGCTGATATCTGATAATAAAGTTAAAAATCTAGATTTCTTAAAACAAGAATTTGATCTAAGAGAAACTTGCTGGTTAGAGGTTCAGATCTTTAGACAACATCTCATTGATAGAATAGATCTAATGTCTATAACAGTTAAAGAATCTATTCCAAAACTGATTGATTACTTGATATTAAATTTACAGCATAAAGTTTCAGATAAAGGTAAACTTTCATATATACATAAAATTATCAGACAAGAAACTTTTTACAGTGTAGATTCATACTGGAATTATTTCACCTTTATTAATGGGGACCCACCAACTCAACAAGATAAACAATATATATTGGAATCTGCTTATAGAACTACATCTTCCATTGTCTGGAGACTTTATACATGGAAATCTTTACATAGATCTTTTTATACCCCTTTGATGATGAATAAAATAAATAATAAAGATAATCTATGTAAGAGATGTAATGTAGAAATTAATGCTGACTGGGCTCATATGTTTTATGACTGTATGAAGTTGAAAGAATACTGGAAGTCAATTAATGAATTTTTGCAGGCTCTTTTTACAGATAATTTCATTATTTCTAAGTCTCTTATATTATTCAACACACCTGTAACTCAATGTGTTAAAAGATTAAGCTTCCCTTGTTATGGTCTATCCTAGCAGTGGCCAGGAAAATAATAACTAGAAATTGGATTTCAGATACACCTCCTTCGTTCAATGAATTTAAAATGTTATGAATATAATGTGCCATATGGAAATAAGCACAATTAGAATGAGAACAACTAGAAAAACATCATATTATATTGTATGGGATAATTTACAAAATTTGTTAAAAAAATTCTAATTTCAATAGCACGGTATTTTAGTTTAATTAATTGATCTGATTGTAGTGGATGTCTTTGTAAATACTTTAGTTGTTTTGTTGAATATTATAATAATACCTATTTTTAATTACTTGTATAAAATTGTTATGATATTTCTCTTATATGTTAAAACAATAAACCTGTTTTGAAAAAAAAGAACTGGAAAAGATGGGACTTGAAACTATTATTAGTATGTGTATGTTGAAAATAGGTATTTTACCATCTGTAACATGATGTTCTATAACAATATAATAACATCTATGAATTAAAAATTGTGCTGTGATGTAATTTTATATAGATTTAACTTCAGCATTTGACAGTCATACATGAAACGCTGATCAATAAATTAGAACAACTAGGTATTGATGTACTCTTGATAAGATTGATAGTTGCATGGCTTACAAATAGGACTTGGCAAGTATCATACAGCAACTGGACAAGTGAAAGTCTTAGTTACAGTCAGGGTGTCCCACAGGGCTCTGTCCTAGGCCTTTTCTTGTTTAGATTGTATCTTTCAGACCTAAATATTTAATCTGAGGTGTTCTACACTCTGGATGCAGGTGACCTGTAATTGGGTAAACCAATTACATGTGTTACAGATAAGGCATGTCTGCAAAAGAACTTGACTAAATTGATCATTTGGGCACAGTAAGCATATGAGATTTGAGAGACATAAATTGAAAAGTGACTATTTAATACAGCACACAATGGCTGAAACTGTAGGTTCATTTAAGGACCTGGGTATATGGGTAAATCCAGGTTTACATTTTTCTAATCATATCAACCAATTTGTTAATGATAGTGATAAAACTATAGGTTGTATAAAAAGATTCAGAAAGTCTAGGAAATAAGAAATGATGAGTCATTATTTGTCAGTAATGTTATACCCAAACTTGAGTATGGAATAACAATATAGAAACCTTATAAGAAAATAAATATCAGTAAACAGGAAGGAGGATAGCAGAATTATACCAAGGGCATCCATGGATATAAAAAAATAAATTATTATGAAATACTAAAATACCTGAACTTGTACAGTGTCTCATACAGATATTGAAAAGGAGATCTTGTTCAGGTATACAGGGTATTTAGGGACAACTACCTCTGGGAATGTTTGGGGTTATCAAAGCTTAATGGAGAATTATCAGACAACCCATGCAGAAGATTCTATAAGAGGAATGAGAAGTGTACTAACTGGTTCTGTGAGACAACAGGTGATACATGGAAGAGACTACTAAATTACATTAAAGCAAGTACTAGTTTAGATATTTTTAAGAACGGGTTGGACGCTTATGAGAACCACTGTTTTGGTATTCTGG
This sequence comes from Protopterus annectens, assembly GCF_019279795.1. Classification (NCBI taxonomy): domain Eukaryota; kingdom Metazoa; phylum Chordata; order Ceratodontiformes; family Protopteridae; genus Protopterus; species Protopterus annectens. Next base: position 459,111,624 of record NC_056741.1, on the reverse strand, counting down.
CAGGCTAGAAGGGCAATAATGCCTGTGCTTGAAATATTTGTATGTGTGTATGTATATTCAATTCACACAAGCAGCATACCTGATTTGCTCCTATACCTAAACATTTTTTTCTTTTTATGTCAGATATTAGCTCAGATGCAATGGAATGCTGCATTCTTTGTTTCTTTCCTCTTTTTTGTTTTGCAGACTGAGAGGGAAGAGGTGTAGGAAATATATCTCATAATTAAATATGGATATAATTCTGGCTGACAGGTTCAGTGCAAATTCCTCCCCTCCTTCACCCCCAAAAGAAGAAATACTTATCCCAGCTGAATGTAATCTCCCTGTCATCTCAGATGTCCAAGTGAGAACCACCCTAAACAAAGCAAAAAACACAGCATCAATGGGACCTGACGGTATCCCAGATTGCGTGTTACGTGAACTCCAAGAGGAGCTAAACCCACACATAAAAATGCTATTTAACCTTAGCCTTACTTCGGGATATGTACCTGAACACTGGCGTACAGCAACAGTGGTCCCACTCCACAAGGGGGGGTGCCTGTACAGACCCTGGAAACTACCGACCCATAAGCTTAACCAGCTTGGTCTGCAAAGCTATGGAAAGAATTATTATGGAACTCATAAACAGAGACATAGGGGACCTGCAGACACTTGACCCCACCCAGTTCGGCTTTGTAAAGGGCAGAGCCTGCCTTTTAAACCTGGTTGACTTTCTCAAAACAGTCACTAGAGCCATTGATGAGGGCAAAGCAGTCCATACAGCATACCTGGACTTGGCTAAGGCCTTCAACACAATACCCCACTCAGGCATTATAGATAAGCTCAACAGCTTAAAAGTAAACCCTTATGTCACTAGATGGGTTGCAAACTGGCTAAAGGACAGAACCCATAAAGTTAAAATCACTGGAGCAATGTCAGACTCAAAGCCAGTCACAAGTGGTGTCCCACAGGGATCTGTCCTGGGACCCCTCTTGTTCGGCATTTATTTCTCAGATGTTAAAGCAAACATGGGAGGGCTGTGGCTGACAAAGTTTGCAGATGACTGCAAACTAGGCACCATAGTCAATACACCAGCAGACACACACATCCTACAAAAAGGCCTCACAGAAACGGACAACTGGTGCCGGAGTCACGGCCTTAAACTAAATGCCAGAAAATGTATAGTCATCCCCTTTGGGAAAAACAAAGTACCCACAAATTATCACATAGACAGCAACCCACTGAGTATGGAAAAAGTAATCAGAGACCTAGGGACCCAAGTCGACAGCGACCTCTCATTTGACACCCACGTTGCCAAAGTGGTTAGAAAAACATTCTACCTTGCACACCTCATCATGAAGGGATTCACATCCAGATCCAAGGATGTCATTGTACCCCTATATTCCTCCCTCATCAGACCCATGATTGAGTACAATGCCCCATTTGGTATGTACCTCACCCGGCATTTGCAACAGCTGAAGAGACCACAAAAGTACCTCACCAAAAGGATCAAGGGTCTCCAACATATGTCTTATTCTGCCAGACTAAAGAAACTTCAGCTCTATTCAGTAGCATACCGCCTGCTCAGAGGTGATCTCTGCCTGATGTACAAGGTCATGTCCAATCAGGATCTGATGGACATGCTCCACCTCAAAAAATCCAAATCCACCAGGACCACGAGAGCTAAAGACCTAAACCTCGGCACAAGTATGAATAGGACATGCTGGAGGGATAGATTCATAATCCAGAGGCTTCCCATGCTTTGGAACAAGATCCCAGTTCGTATTAGGCAGAGCCCCTCACTGACTCTTTTCAAGAGAAATCTTGATGAGTGGATGGGAGATCGTACGTTTAGCCCGGGGGTCACATCTGTGTCACTGCTAGACAGGGGCACAGTAAACTAATTCTATTATATAAGGGGACCTTCATTGTGTCACTACTAGACAGAGGCACAGTATTCTAAATTTATTCTGTACATTTTTTGTACCACTTCATGGGGTGGCAAAAGCTACATCACTATGTCTAGGCTTACAAATGCCCCAGGGTAGATAGCCTAGTACTATACTATGAAACTATGAAACTATAATTAATAGTGCAGGCTTTGTGGCTATGCAATAACAGGTAGTTTGGTGACTTGTGATCCATAGCACTAGAGTATTTACAATTTCATAAGAAATGTATATATCCTGTTATCTATCTATCTATGTACATTTACTTATTTGCTTATAGTGAAACATCAATTACTATAACATAAAATGAACTCACATGAGCTTGAAACTAACCTATATTTATGTTTTGTTTCCCCTGCTTTTTAAAGAGTTGATGCACTGTCTGTAATGCCACATCAGCATTACTCTCTTACATTGGAGGTTGCATTCAAGCTCTCACTTGAGAAGGACCTTGGTAGTACAATACAGAGATGGATTTAGCTAATTCTGCCTTAAACGCCGATTTTCTAGAGTTTCTGTGATTTAAAAAGCTTGTTTCAGCTACATATTGTACTTATTTTACTGCCTGCACTTTAACAAAGTCGTTTTTGGTTTAAATTATCTGTTGTAGGCTACACACTCAAGTGTGATAGCCATTTCTGTGCATTTAAAGCATTTTTTGATTGTATCTGCTTTATTTTCTGAAAAAAAAAACAAAAAAACAAAAAAAAATACTTGTTTTCCTGCCTTCTAAGCTAGTATAGTCCAGTTTTCAGGTTAGTGCTGAATTCACGGCTGTGTTACAAGTTTCTGTGTTTGCCCATACCTTACTTGGATATAAGGATGTTTCTCTGTTCACTGTGAGAGAGGGAGCTTTGAGCAGCCTATCTGTCCCTGGAGGAGTGGTTTCAGCCCAGATATTAGCAGTTTATTGGCCATTTTGGGCTAATTTCTATCTCTTTCATTTCCCTGCTAAAAACCCACATTTGCAAGGTTTTTGTGCTAGTATACAGCTCAGCAAGCTCCTGCCTGGTGCCCTGCAGAGTTCTACAGCAGCAGAGAGACAAAAGAGAGACTTTGGAGTGATTAAGTATAATTTTTCTGCATTTTATCGCTGCCTTTAGCTAATTCCACCTAAAATGCAGATTTTCTAGTTTCTGTGATTTAAAAAGCTTGTTTCAGCTACATATTGTACTTATTTTATTGCCTGCACTTTAACAAAGTCATTTTTGTGTTTAAATTACCTGTTTAACTGTTGTAGGCTACACACTCAAGTGTGATAGCTATTTATGTGCATTTAAAGTGTTTTTTATTGTATCTGCTTTATTTTCTGAAAAAAAACAAAAGAACAAAAAAAAATACTTGTTTTCCCACCTTTCTAAGCTAGTATAGTCCAGCTTTCTGGTTAGTGCTGAATTCAGGGCTGTATTACAAGTTTCTGTGTTTGCCCATACCTTACTTGGATATAAGGAAGTTTCTCTGTTCACCATGAGAGAGGGAGCTTTGAGCAGCCTATCTGTCCCTGAAGGAGTGGTTTCATCCCAGAAATTAGTAGTTTATTGGCCATTTTGGGCAAATTTATATTTCTTTCATTTCCGTGCTATAAAACCCGCATTTGTGCAGTTTTGCGCACCGGGCAGTGCCAGTTAGCTAGGGTATAACTATGCCCGGCTACACAAAGTCTACTCTTCAACAGTGGCGGCTGGTGACTTCAAATCAAAGTGGGGCTGCTGGAGACAGCTGATTGGGTGTGGTCAACAGGAAGGGGTGTGGCCAACTAGAAAGGGGAGGAGCTATGCTCAAAACCACAAAAACTAACTAAATACACTGCCGTGGGTGCCAAACCGTCATTATGAGGAGTCCAATCAAGACAAAATGAAGTGCAGAAGAATAAAAATATTTCCATGCATTGGCTGCATGACAGCTTACTTAATATCTAGATGGAAACAAAAAGCTTGTGAGGCATGAAAAAATAAATTTCTTTTTTAAATACATTAATGGAATGCCAGTCAAAATCAAGTATAAGAAAAACAAGCAGCACTCAAACTCAAACCACTTCTTGCACTGCAGTTCTAATTTATATTCAGCTTTATTAAAGTACCAAGTAACATGCTGAAAGTAGAAATCTCTGATGCCCCCACTTGTAAAAATGTTCCTTATCCAAAAAAAGACCTGCTGCCTGACAACTGTCTACTTGTTTCATAGGGAAAACATGATCAAAGTAAAAAATGAAAAGCAAACAAGAAATAAGCTCAAGATACATTGCTTAAAAGGATTACTGTACAGGTTATGGACCACATGATTGACATTCTGTTTAGTTTACGGGTAAAGCCTGCAGAGATGACTGAAGTCTCCAAGTGTAATAAGCTTCTTAAAATAATGTAATCCTGTCCCTTATTACAAATACTGTCATATGCATTTCAATACCAAAGGCTTATAGATTATCTAGTTAAGTATTCTCTACATGGTAACAAAAGAAAGCCTTTCAATGTTGACAATTCTTTAACAGTATGCTTATTAAAGCTTACTTGCATCTTACAATCTCAGCCAAGCTTACCTGATGGCCATTAAAGTATTGCTACTTAAACATAGAGCAACAGGCACTTTGAGTAATAAGCATAAATCAACAGTACAAAAAATGACAGAAACCAGACCATTCTGCAAAAATCAAGGACAGATGAAAAGCCACTGTAGTGCTTGTGTCTACCTTGGATGGGGGGGGTACTCTGCACATTTACACTGCATAACTACTCCTTGCCTTGCTTCGACACATCCAGAGTCACTACATGGGGGAGTGGGGTGCAACAAGTATGTCACAATTTGAAATGTCTCTGGCTGACTGTGATGACTCTGACATTTGTCATACCTCTCAACCTCAGAGCAAGAAATCTGGACAAAGCCATACAAAGAAGTGGGTCAAAGGCCCAAAAATAAGGACAGTTTTTAAAATATTGCTCTTATAAACTTAGAAAGATAATAGAATAGGTCTTGCATTAGTATGAATTTTCTGAATGGTATGAAATCTGAAACTCAAATGTCTGTCATTATTTTCTAACTTCAGTCTTTAATGGTTTGTCACTAATTTGCCAAAAAATACAATTTTATGAAAAATGGACCAAAAATGTGATGTAAAAATATAAAATATCCACACAATACAGCTGGGAACCTGTCAAAGAAGGGGCACTTTAATATTAGTACTGCTAACTTGAGCAGCTGACAAAATAAAAGAATCTACATGCATTTCTGAAATAAAAGTAATCAATAACTCTATTACAGTTATTTCTTAATTGTAAACCCTCCATGTTTTCTTCCAAAATTGCTATTTTGCGGAGGGGTTATTAGGGGAAGAGCAACATTTTGAGCCAAAATCAGGGACAGTTGAGAGGTTTGGCTGTGCCTAATTCTATAAAGCAATTTATTTGCATGTACCTCTCAACCTGTTAATGCAATAAATTTGGACAAGGCCAAATATATTGGGGGAACATATAAACAGTACTAAAAATTGCTCTTGTATAAACTGAGACAGTTGATAGAACAACAGATCTTACTTTAGCATGCATTTTTCTGAAGGTTATGAAGTCTGAAACTCGGTGTGTCATTGTTTAGTGACTTAATTCCTAAATGATTTGCCAGAAAACCACACATTTTATGAGGAACAAACCAAAAATAAGAAGCTAAAATCTATTCATTCTTTGAGAATTTGGACAGTTGGGCGGTATAGTTCAGCTGGGGCTGTCTACGCTTGCCGTCCTTCCCCCTCACAAAATCATGGTCGAATGGAGCCTCCCCCTGCAGCCATTCCAATGATCCATTACTTGGCTATTTCACTCCATTTACCATATAATGTGCATACTGATTTATTTCTATGATGATTTGGACTTCATTTGAAAGTTTTATTTTGCATTTTACAGCACAAACACTAAGACATCTGCTGAACAAACTTAGCATTAAAACTTCTCTGCCCTTGAAACTCACATTTATTGAAACAGCATTAAAACCCACATTCAAAGAAAATACATTTTACCAGTGGCAGATAAAGATTAATTTTGGGCTGTTTTCAAATCATAGGCCCCTTGCATATGAAACATACATGTGCTCTTTGATACACCTTCCTATTGTTTTGAACATTTTTCCAGTAAACAATGAAACAAAACGCATGCACCAATAATGACAGAACCGCCCAATTCAGAACATTTCCATCATAAAAGTCTACTCAAACTTCTACAGTCCACCATTATCAGTAAATATGCATAATTCTGCAGTCCACCATTATCAGTAAATATGCACAATCTCTGAAGAAGTAAAACATTTATCTAAATTCCACATTAAATAAATCTGTAACTAATGAAGATGTTGCTGCTAGCAAACACCTTTATATTTCATGGTTTCATCAAAAAATAAAGTGTCTGATGCCCCTGAGGAATAAATTGCCTATATTACATTAAAAATAAGCCAGTAATATTGCAATAGGAAATGAATTGATGGCAAACTGATAACAGGCTCATAGTTAGTATCTTAAGTTTTTCAGTATGGCAGCATTCACCCCTTGTGGGAGTAAAACCAACAACCTTCTGCATCAAAAGCAAGTACACAACCTGTTGTGCTATTAACAATGCAAGCAGCACTAAACTTCTCTTCCCCTGCAGCTCTCAGCTGCTTGTAAAATCTACTCAATACTCAACTGCATCTCAACTTTGCAGCACAAGAAATCTGGAAAAAGCCAAATTTATTGGGGGGGGGGGGGTCAAACGGCCAAAAACCAGGGACACATTAAACATTGCTTGTATAATCTTGGAAGAGTTGCTAGAATAAAATGCTGTGTTACCACCATACATTTTACTGCCAAGGTCCCTGTGCAAAAGAGTCATAGCAACATACTACTATGCCAAATCACCTGCTTTGTGAAAGAAAAATGCTGTGTTACCACCATACATTTTACTGCCAAGGTCCCTGTGCAAAACAGTCAGAGCAACATACCACTACACCAAATCAGCTGCTTTGTGAAAGAGAAGAAGACTGAATCTTAAATGGCTATAATTTAATGAATTCATTTCTCACCATAGCTGTCAACCTCTTAGCACAAAACACCTGGACAAACCCAGTAATGGGGGAATACAGCCCTCAGGCATATTCAATGAATTCAGTTCTTGCCATAGTTGTCACCCTTAGCACAAAAAACCTGGAGAAAGCCAAAAATGAGGTAATACAGTCCCAAACGTGTTAATATGTATTTTCTGAAGAATATGAAGTCTGAAATTCAAATGCCTGTCAATTTTACTTCTGATGGAACAAAAACAATTTTCAGCAGTGGCCCATGGAGAAATACTGCAGACACATGTCTTTGTAAAATGGCAGGACACCAGAGCAAATCCACACAAACACAGGAATGAGATGCAGACTCCACACAGAAGGCACTCCAGCCAAGAATCAAACCAGAAAGCCTACAGCTGTGAAGCAACAATGCTACCACTGCACCAGCAAATATGCAAGGAATTAAACATTCATAAACCTGAAGTCTGAAATTCAAATGCCGGTCAATTTTATTTAACATTTGTTAATCAGGACAATCTGACTTGGAACAAAAAAACAATTTTCAGCATAGGCCCAGGAAGAAATAATGCAGACATGTCTTTATAACATGGGAGGACACAAAAGCAAACCCACACAAACACAGGGAGAAGATGCAGACCTCACACAGAAGGCACCCCAGCCAAGAATCAAACCCAAGAACCTGCAGTTGTAATGCAACAATGCTACCAGTGTACCATCAAATATCAAGCACTGCAATATTTAGAAACCACAGATATTATGAGGAACAGATCAGATAAAATATGAGGCAAAAATCTGCAATTTTATTTTACAAATGGTGGTGGGTAGGGAATTCAGGTCCTTAATACCACCATACAAAGTACAGGGTTCAAGCCTGAGTATCTCTACCCACCATCATTTGTTAACTGGGGCATTACACACACACACACTTCAGTTGCATAACTTTCCTCTGTTTTTTAGTTAACCCAAGTGGTTTTCTTTTTTACTTCAGGCCTCTGTTTTAAAGCATGCAACAAAACAGTTTTGGTTTTGTTACACACTTCACTCATTTTATTAACAGCATGCATTGCCTTGAGTGTAAGCAAATCAGTGTTTTTGTTTTAACTTGATTTGCTTACACACAAGGCAATGCATGATACATAGATTAATTTCATTTAATCCTGACAGCTCACAGCTGCCATGAACATTACTGTAGACTCTTCAGTGTTTTTTTTAACTTGAAGAGTCTACACAGTAATGTTCATGGCAGCTGTCAGGATTAAATGAAATTAATATATGTATCATGAACACTTTTTATGTTCAATCAGATATAAACAAATTGACAGTTAAGAATAAAAGATGCAGTTGGCTAGGACAATAAAAAATAATATACATTACCACCAAGAAGAAAACTCTCTGTAGTGTAGTGTACTCTACTCTTCTCTTACTCTCCTCTGTTCTTCTTCTTCTTCTTCTACTCTCTACTTCTTTCTTCAGTTCTTGTTCTTCTATCTTCTTCAGCACAGGCTACAGCTGAGCTGACAAAATATAGGCTGCCCAAAAAAAAAAAAAAAAAAAAATAGAAATCCAATTCCAATGGCAAGGTAAATGAATCCTTCCCTTGCGATTGACTCAATCAGTCCACACTGTCTTCTAACTGATTGATTCTCGCTCTTTTCCCAGCACATAAAGCCCGGGAAGAGAGCGACAACCAATCAGCAGTATTTTAGGCCAGGCACGTCATGTACGTGCCTGCACTGCCTGCGGACATCGCAGTCCGAACCCCTTTCAGTTCTATGCGGTTTGGAACCGCATAGACTGCTGGGCATCACACTGATGCCTCAATGTCCTCACCGGACTGCAGCAAAAACAAAAAAATGTCTTTATTTAAACCGCCGCAACCCGAGGTGGTTAAAGTGCGCATGCACGTACTTCCGAGTCGCGGACTCGAATTTCGCATTTGAACAAAAAAAAAAAATCTGCTACTGTCATACAACAAAAGTTTTTTTTTTTTTCATTTTCTTCTTTTTAGCTGAGGGGGCTGCAGTCCGGCAGTCTGATGTCACGAGCCGCCCCTGCTCTTCAATTTTTCCCTTGGAACTAGACAAACTTTCAACTTAAGCACTCAAACCATTCACTTCTCATACCGGCACTTACTCAAAACTCATAGCAAGCACTAATAAACCTTAGCTCTAGACCTCCCCTATACTGTAGAGAAGGACAAGGCTCTCTATTCGACCTTACCAGCCAATCAGTAAAACAGTTCACTGTACCTATCCAGGCATGTTCAAAGGGCAGTTTCAGGTGTACTCTCCGGTCCAACTGGTGAATCTGGGCATTTTGAGGCAATGTTACAATTGCCTCATGTACACAGACAACCCTCTCCTCCTTCTACCAAACACTAATACATGCAAGAGATGCAATTATACAGCAAAACTGGAGGCCAAGCTCTCTCAACCCAAGACTGGACCAGACAGTCAAGAGGAGAAGGGAATTATTTGCATCACACCACCAGTCTCACATAGACCTATGAAACCAGCACTGGCAAAAAACACACATAAATACACGAAAACATACTCGGAGGCTCTAAATAAAAATCTGCAGAAGCAACAGACACCTCCAAAGCAGACATCCAAGAACCTCCACCCCCCCCAACACAAACCATGAAACACATACTTTACAAAACCAGTGTGCCACCCAATCACAGCCCTTAAGGCAAAATAACATACCAACACACTAGTAATAGGTGACTCTATAGTCAGGCACACTAACGTCTCACTCACTAGGCTGAACAAGGAGAAGGTTACTGTTAGCTGCCTGTCAGGTGTCAGGATCCGCCACATAACACAAGCAATCAGTTCACTCCAGAACAAGTACAAATATGGCTCTGTCATTGTCCATGTTGGTGTGAATGACCTGAGCCATACCTCCCTGGACTACACGAAAAGAGACATGGAAGAGCTCTCTGATCACATAGCTCAGGCCGGTATGACCCTGATCCTGAGTGGCATCCTGCCCTCACCAAGAATAATACCACGGTATAGAGAATAAATTATCAATTTCAACAATTGGCTAAGCTTCTGGTGTCATTCAAAGGGGATCCAGCATCTGTCAGCCTGGGATGACATGCTCGACAAGCCACGTTCTTTCACTAGAGACGGCTTGCACCTGTCACCCTTAGGCTTTCGAATACTGTCAAACTCTTGCCACCCCCATAGTGCCTTTTTTAGGCAAGGCTCAAAAGACAAATTCACCGCCGTAAATAGCACAAGTAACAAAAAACTGTGGGTAATGCTACTCAATGCCAGAAGTCTAAACCTCAAAATGCACGCACTCGAGGCACTCCTCAGCATGGAGAAAACTGATATATGTGCAGTAACATTAACCTGGTTTAAGGCTCCAGAGAGCACCCCAGCACTACCAGACTCAACTCATACCATACATTTCGACCACAAAACCTGGACCAAAATACAAAAGGCCAGGGAGTATCCATATTCATCAAGGATACCCACACCGCCAGGTTAGTGGCACAGCACGATGCTTCAGAGATCATCCACATGCAACTAACAATGGGCAAGACTGCTATTCAAATTATAGCTTGCTACCGATCACCAACCATTTCCCAGGACCCCCACTCTGCATTCCTGGAAACACTGAGAAACATAAAGGTCCTACCAAACACCCTGATATTGGGTGATTTCAATTACCCAAACATTAACTGAGAGAACTACTCAAATACAAACTCCCTTGCCCAACATTTCCTAGAATTTATAAACTCAAACACCCTGGATCAACTGGTCAACACCCCCACCAGAGGTGACAACATATTGGACCTGGTCATCACCAACATGGGCGACCGGTGTTCCACATCAGAGGTCAACCCCTCACTGGTTAGATCTGACCATAAACTAATCACTCTGGATATCCACATTCTGCTACCACCCTGGTCAAAGAAACTACCGTGAAAAACTTTTCAAAAGCAAACTTCACGTTACTTAAGACCAAGGCGGGAAGTTTCAAAGCCCCCATGCTAAAAGATAATACTGTCCAAGCTGCAAAATCCTTTACTAATGCACTCTATGGGCACCTACAAGAATGCATGGATCATGCTATCCCAAACAAAACCAAGAATCACTCCTCCAAGAAAAGGAAACCAGTGTGGTGGACCCCTGCCATAAACAAGCTATAAATAGAAGGAGGAAACTAGTACAGAAAAGTGTAAAATCCCAAGAAGGGAAGACATCCCTGATCAGTATCACCAAGAAACTACGTTCCCTCATAAAATCATCCAAGGCTAGCTTCGAAAGAAAAATTGCCATGTACTCCAAATATAACCACAAGGCATTCTTTAGTTATTTCAAGTATCTAAGTGGCAATTCTCAGATCTGCTCCGAGTTAGTGCCAACAACCTGGCAGACAGGTTCAGTGCAAACTTCACCCCCTCTCACCCCCAAAGGGCCCATAACTATACCAGAAGAATGTAGTGCACCTGAAATCACAGACACTCAGGTTAAAACAGCCCTCTCCAAAGCCAAAAATACAGCATCAATGGGAACAGACAGTGTCCCAGGCGATGTCCTACATGAGCTCAAAGATGAATTAACCCCTCACCTAAACACACTGTTTAAACTCACCTTCTCCACAGGCTATGTGCCCACAGAGTGGCACACAGCAATGGTTATTACACTCCACAAAGGTGGAGCCACAACGGACCCAGGGAATTATCGCCCTATAAGTCTGACTAGCTTGGTCTGCAAAGCTGTGGAGTGCATCATCATGAATCTCATTAAGAGAGACAATGAAAACCTCCAAACACTGGACCCTACCCAGTTCAGCTTTGTTAAGGGCAGATCATGCCTCCTAAACCTGGTGGACTTCTTTGAGACAGTTACCAAGGCTATAGATGAGGGAAAGTTGGTACACACAGCCTACCTAGACCTTGCAAAGGCCTTCAACACCATTCCCCACTCAGGTATTATAGACAATCTCACCAGCCTGAACATAAACCCCTATGTCATGAGATGGGTTGCCAACTGGCTCACGAACAGAACCCACATGGTAAGAGTTGTGGGAGCTAGGTCTGACTCTAAACCGGTTACAAGTGGCGTTCCCCAGGGCTCAGTCCTAGGACCCCTCCTGTTCAGCATATACTTCTCAGAGGTACAGGCAAACACTGGAGGACTATGGCTGATCAAGTTTGCAGACGACTGCAAACTAGGGGCTGTAATTGACTCTCTGGCTGACACAGATATCCTCCAAAAGGGTCTCACTGAGACAGATACCTGGTGTCAAAACCATGGCCTCAAGCTAAATGCCAAAAAGTGCATAGTCATCCCCTTTGGAAAAAACAAAGTACCCACAAACTACCACATAGGTGGTAGCCCCCTAAATATGGAAGACGTAATAAGGGATCTGGGGACCCAAGTAGATAGTAATCTCTCCTTTGATAATCACATTGGCAAAGTGGTTAGAAAATCCTTCTATGTGGCCCGCCTAATCAGAAAAGGGTTTGCATCCAGATCAAAAGAGGTCATTGGGCCCCTCTATGCATCACTCATCAGACCCATCACAGAGTACAATGCTCCATTTGGGATGTACCTTAAAAGACACCTGCAACAACTGGAAAGACCACAGAAGTACCTCACCAAGAGGATCACTGGCCTCAAGCAGATGCCCTATGCAGCTTGACTGAAGAAACTCCAGCTGTACTCGGTTGCATACCGCCTACTCAGAGGTGATCTCTGCCTGACATACAAGGCCATGTCCATCCCAGAATTGATGGACATGCTCCACCTAAAGAAAACCATATCCCTCAAGCCACATGGTCCAGGGATCTAAACCTCACCACAACAATAAATAGGACATACTGGAGGGATAGATTCCTGTCCCAGAGACTTCCCATGCTCTGGAACAAGATTCCAATCTACATTAGGAAGAGCTCCTTGCCAACCCTCTTCAAGAGAAGCCTTGATGACTAAATGGGAAACAAAGAAAGTTTACCCCAGGGATCACTTCAATGGCTCTGCTGGACAGAGGCACAGGGAACTAATCTAAGGGGGCAGCGAAAGCCAACACATTCCGGATAGGCTTATAAATGCCTTCGGGCAGATAGCCTAGTACCTACCTATGAACCTATGAACCTATAAGTACCAGAAGACCCCACAATGGTACTTATAGGTTCACCCTGACATAAGGAAATTCTTCCCATGTCTGAGCAAATGGAAAGAGAAATCTATAGCTTCATTCATTTAACAAGTAAACTTTAATTTATTTTATTTACTTAGTTTTCTATGTCTTTACTTGTTTAAAAGTAATAGCTGATTTGCGGCATTAAGTTTCAAAATAAGTAAGATCAATAAAACTGCATGTGTTAAGTTGCCAGATACTATGTATTAGGAAATTATTGTGCAGTATTCAGTTAATGTGCATGTTATTCATTTTTACAGTATATAGTACTGATAATTCATAAGCGTATTCTGTGCATCATTTCCCATGTAATGCTGTGTATTATTTTTCATTGAAAAAGCACTAATTTTTGCATTTGTTCTCACAGAGGTAGTTGAGGATGGGAATTAGGCATAAAGTAATTGGATCACCACCAGAAAAATGTTACCTTAAAACATTAATGGCATTCTTGGCAGGACTGGAAAAATATTAGTTTGGACACATGCCCCTATCTAAACGTTTATTTGTAGACAAGAAAAAGTGGGTGTCCACTATATCCTTTAGCTACCCTGCAGCTGTTACTGGTTAAAGTTGTCAAGTCAACTGCCCATTCTGACTACATCGCTTGAATTGAGTGTGAGTTCAGATTAAGTAGTTTGAAAACTACCTCAACTTTTTCTGAAGCTGGAAATAAGAGCAGACATTTTGTGGATTGCAGAGGAGAAACATGGTGTATTATTTTATCTGTGGGTCAATTTTCCTACTTGAGATTGAAGAGATTATTGAAAGTGTAGTCTTGGCATGGATATGTTGTTACATTTTACATGTTAATTTTAAATTAATGCAGATTACAATTACAGAAGCAAAAGTAACTAGAGAATTAAAAGCTGCATGTGTTAAGTCTTTGTTGAAAAAGAATGTGTAAAAACAAGAAGAATATTTTCCTTCAATGTTAGAAATTGTATGGGACCCAGGTGGTTAATAAACTGAGTTTTTGATTTTTGAAAATATTTTTGATTTTAAAAGTATTTTGCTTTTGACTAAACATATGATGTAGCTGAGATTCAAATTATATGATGTAACTAGATCTACTAATACAATCAGGAGGATTAGCACATCGCAAACCTACTCGCATTTGAAGACAGGCACTCCAATTTCCTAATTTCAGAATTAGAGTATTACCTGCCACTAATAGCTGGATGACACTACTCTAACATGAAGAAGTTGCAAAAGACACCAAATTGCATATGCCAATTTATAAACCTATTGGAGCCTTTTGGACTCCAGGAACCACTAATACAATCTAGTTAGAAAGACAAGACAAGCAACTGTCCTGTTTTCCCCGGGTCTATATTAGAAGACCGAATGTTTAGATGATCGAACACCTAAACATCGATCTTCTAATATCGAAAGCAAAAAACGGTGAGCAGCTGATTTAACGCAGGGAAAGATTTCCCTTAGCCTTTCACTGGAGTTTGCTATTTCCCTACTGTTGAGCAATTTCGGAGTTGGTATATTTAGTTAGGGGGGGTGTGGGGGGCAAAGCCCCCCATGTCAGGGGGTGTGGAGGGTGAAACCCTCCACTTAATTTAGATGTAAAGTAATGTTTTTTGTGCTGTGGCCAAGGGACGTGTTTCCCTGGGATGTTCGACATTGTGCGGTTCGATATTAGAAGATCAATGTTTAAGTGTTCGATCACCTAAACATTCGGTCTTCTAATATAGACCCATTTTCCCCAGCCATTTACAAACTCCTTTAGCTAAGTTTTTCTCCTCTTAGACTATTATTAAAAATCTTCACCGCTCTTTATTGCCTGTTGGTAACATTACCACTTTGTCCATTACCTCGCAGCAGTTATTATCCACTGCAGAGGCAGCATTTAACAAACTAAGCCCTGTAGAATTCCCTCTCAGATGAAATGCACAACAGTTCAGATCTAACAATGGTTTATATTCTCTTATTAGCTCATCCTTTTAATGCCAAACAATGCAGATGCTACAGCCACATACCCCAAAACATCCTCACCTGCCTCTCTCTTTACGCAATATAACAATGTGCTTTTAATCTACTTAATTCAACTGTTGTACAAATTATACATACTGTTGTGAATTGTCTATACCTCTGTAGTCATTGCATACATGTTTTTGCTTGGATACAGAAAGGTTTGTGATAGTGTAGACTAGTAAGTGGAAATATATTTTCCAAAACCTATTTTTTGCAAAGACAATCCCCAGGATTCACAAATCCTCTGTGTAAGACTAAATAAGTCTTACTCGGAAACTGCAGTTGAATGGTATGACTTCAGCATGCCATGCATATTCATGAGGGCACGCTGACTCCACTCCAAGTCTAACATGGACCATGCAGGAAGGCAGGGGGCGTGTCTGACTGCCGAGCAGTCCAAAGGTCCACGCCCCTGCAAGTGTCTGAATTGTGAAATGTCAACACACATGAGCGAGTCTGCTCAAATGTCTACATACCCAACACTACACTCCCTCACATTGTAAACCCCCAGTACAGTTATAAAATGTAAAACTTTTAATTTTTTTTATAATTACCGATAAAGCTGCACGTATTTGCGTAGTTTGCTTATTACTATTGCTTAGCTGCAGTTAGCAATTTCGACATTGAAGAGCATAATAAGAAATGTTTATGCAACTTAAGCCAAATAGCAATAGTGTAGTGGTAGAGCCTTCGCACAAACAGGAGGCATTCACGGTTTGAGTCCCACCACTCCCCTTTCTATTTTATGTTTTAAATTAGTATATGAAATAATTCCTGACATATATATGAATAAAAATTTACTAAAAAACATTGAAATGGCCTATGTATCAGTGAACAAAATGTATATATATAAGTATAAGAAGGATCTTGACATATAATTGCCCATAGCTAAGCAGCGCTTTACCCAGTGCAATCTAGTTGCCCGTAGTTAAGCAGCGCTTTACCCAGCGCAATATAGTTGCCCATAGCTAAGCAGCACTTTACCCAGTGCAATAGGTTTGTGCGGAGGTGTGCACCGTGCTAACCAGCGCACCGTAGGGCAACATGGAGCAACGTAGAGCAAAGTTGCCTAAACACAGCCACATCCCCTAGCCTGTCTGGACAGTAGTAAAATAAAAAGCAATGACAAGGGTCGAACCCAGGACAGTGTGCACCATCATCAAAGTACTGAACCACGAAGCGATGACAGCTTAGGATAAGCAGCCACTGTTAACATACATATACTTATAAATGGTAGATTAACCATTGCTAAACAGGTCTGCAGTCAGCCGAGAATTTTCAAAAATGGCCAATCACAAAAAAGTGCAGAAAATGCGGCATATTTAAGCTCCATTGGCGAGAATACTTGCCATAACTGATTGTAGCTCCCATCTGCAGTTAGAATGGCTGGTGCTGGAGAGGGTACTCACTTTCAAGCACAGCCCTGGGGCATCAAAGAGTCAAAATACATAGTTTGGCTCCTTGTCCACCATCATGAGTCAAGACTCATGCAGGGCCAGTTCCAAGGGATGGAGTATAAAGCAGAGGCTTGGAACCGGTTAGCTCATGATCTCACCAGTGCCACAGGTGTCCCTTGGACTGGTGAGCAGGTCCGTCACCACCATGCAGACTTGAAGAGACAGAAGCAGGACCTACTGAACCAATGGTTACAGAAGGCCTGTGACATGCAAGATGCCCCACTACTGAGTAGGCAGCCATGGAATGCAGTATGTAAGACATGCTAATTTAGTCTATATAATGGATAGGTATGTCTCAATATCCCTTCATTTACTTCACAGCTGCAGGTGTCCGTGCTGCGATTCAGCAAGCCTATGCAGATAGGCTGCTAAGGCTGCGCCACCAGGCAGGTTAGTAATTATTCTGCATGTATTGTTATATAAAATAGGTGAGGGAGCCTGAAAAAAAGTGTTGTAGCCCAATAATACAGCCATAAAATGCCCTGAATAATTCCTCTGCATATACTGTTATATAAAATAAGTCAGCGAGCCAGAAAAAGAGTGTAGTAACCCATTAATAAAGGTAAAATAAGTCCAGAATCATATCTCTGCATGTACTGTCATATAAAATAAGTGAGTGAGCCTGAAAAAGAGTGTTCTAACCTATTAATAAAGGTATAATATGTCTTGAATATGTCTTCTGTATGCACTGTAATATCAAATAAAGGAAAGAGCCTGTAGAAAAGTGTGTAATGTAATTAATAAAGGTATAATACTTGGAGTGTGTCTGTGTCACTTACTTTGAAATGTTGTTGCACCCTTGCATTATATAAATAGTACTGTTGTATTAAGTGCTGTCAACCCACAGTTGGGCAGTCCCATGTAAAGTGGATGAAGGAAGTATCAGTAGCTGTGAAGCATATATACAGTCCTCAACAGTCGGTTAATGGCTGGCATGCATAGGTAAATCTGGCACACGAGTAGCTTGTTAATGTGCTCCCCAGAAATGTGAGTGTGCTACATGAAATGTAGGGTTCTGTAGAAATTTAACTGAAAATGTCACGTGAACACATCCAGATATGTAGATATATAAATATAAATAAAATATATAACTATGTAGCAGTAACATCTGCATCTTGGACAATTAGTTAGTATGTCAGATATAGATCAGGTATATAATGAACTAGCCAAACCCATTACACAACCTAATGCATGTTGCCTAGTGTAATAATACATGTAGGGGATATACACCTGCAGTCAATAGGAATGTAGTGTAGACTAAAAGTACTTATAAGATGTTAATGGAGGTTTCTTTTTACACCCTACTGTATGTGCATAAACAATGCAATTCCACACCTCAATGGGTATGTCTAATCTCAAAACATTTGTTGGGACATATGTCCTATTGTTCTATAAATATCTGCATTTACTTTGATGCATGTGCCCTGTTCAAACACTACAATCTTGGTGGCCTGTTGCCACCAATCATCCCTGCATGCTGTTGTAATGTCCACTGTCGTTCAATATATGCATGTGTTATGCTTGCTGTTCAATTGTTGGAACCCTGGTGTGTTGGGTTAATGGGAATATTACTGCATGCTGTTACAACTAATTTGGAATGCTGTTGTCTATGTTGGAATTAAACACACCTAACCACAGAACATATGGGAAGGCTGGTCCCAGCTGAC
The DNA here is from genome assembly GCF_019279795.1 of Protopterus annectens. Taxonomy (NCBI): domain Eukaryota; kingdom Metazoa; phylum Chordata; order Ceratodontiformes; family Protopteridae; genus Protopterus; species Protopterus annectens. Next base: position 459,093,396 of record NC_056741.1, on the reverse strand, counting down.
CCACCTGTCCCTCCTCAGCTGGCGATTGCACCTGGCACCAGCAGGTCTGGTGCCCAGACCAGACTCCCCTCCTCCATTGGTCCTGTGCCACCTTCAGGTGGAAGCGCTGCAGGGGATGGGGCTCATCCCCCCATGCAAGCATGGGCAGAGAAGGGCCACCTGTCACCCTCCGAAGGGTCCGGGCTGTGGTGCATAGGGAGATCCAGTGTTCAGTCGCTGATCCCGTACACCAGCTCGAGGCGAGAGTGGCGTGACTCATGGGTGAGCCTGCCCGTCCTACGCAGCCCCCAGCACAGCCACCCTCGGGGCTGTGAAGGTGCAGTGGTGACTGCCCATGGGTGGGGATCTCAGTTCCACTGTTACCATCTGTGGGCTCATGGGCTTGCGATTTCCAAACATCCGTCCCCGTCAGTTGTGTTCACCCACCCCATGTGTCATACTCCGTCCCTGTATGCGTCTTGTTTGTCTTGTCTGTTTACCTCCCCAACCTACCTTCCCAAATATACCTACTTCCTCTACCTCACATTCCACTGAAAAAAAAAAAAGGGCAATCTGTTCCTACAAAAAAATGACTCCCCATACATAGCTGCCCATTTCACACATATGTCCGCTGGACATGTAAACTGATAATTATAATTGGCAGTACAACATACTTTGTTGTCCTCATCCCTCTCTCAAGGGTGGAAGGTTTCAGATTTCACTCCAAATTTATTGCATATGCACAGCTGTTGCTGGTAAAGAAATGGGCAGCTATGGACCTTCCCTACACCCGTCCTGCACATCCCGAGCTGGTTTCCCTACTGTCTTTCCCTCTTTGTGCCCCCTTTTCACCACTTTCCTATCTCCCCATTTTCTTTTCTTTCAAAGAAATTAGTGCGGGGGTTAGCTGGAGTAAGCACTTTTAAGCAGTAGTTAGCGAGTTTAAGCGAGTGTGCACATGTGTGCACTTAGCTAAGTATTGCTAAGTGTCGAGCAAACTGCGCAAACCCACTTACAACTGCTTAAAAGTACCTTAGACACTCTGTATGTCAGGGCCCTTGTTCTGCTCAGCAGCAAAATAAAACACCTCTGTCAGTCTCAAACCCCAGACCTTGGACACCCTAGACTGCATGAAGTCCCACTAAGCCACAGCAGATATACAATAGCTTGGTGCTGAAATAAATATATCATGCAATACAATGAGTGAATGTAAAGGAAAAATAGGAAGGCCATAACACAAAGCTTGTTCTGTGGATCTTTACCAGCAATTGTTGTGGAATTGCATTACATGACTGTGATAAGAGAAGCAGCAATTCTAGCAGCTAATAATGTTATAGAGGCATTTTACAACCCCCACACAGTATCATAGCAGGACAAACACTGGCATATCTAATTAGGGCAGTGGCCATACTTCCTAACTGTGACTACTTTTCAGGGATGTCCCTGATTGTGAAACATATTTTAGCTGTGTCCCTCTGAATCCCTCTGAAAAGTACTGACGTTAGTCAGAAAGGTGGACAGACTACCTGTCTTGATAAACTAATGGGTACACACCAATCCTTTAAGTCCAGTAAGATAACATTCACACAATAATACATCATGCTCTCTGTATGTCTGCACCCCCCAATTTTAAATATACGTGTGTGTTTAGGGTCTACCAAGGATGTAGGTAGGCATACTCAGTACTGGAATTGTCCAGTTTTCCTGAGAATCCTGTGCTAATGTCAACAATAAAAAACACAAACCCTGCAGAAGTGAGTACATTAATATGCACAGGATAACAGTTCACAAACAGTTCATGTGCCAAAAGAATACGTCTCAATAACTACTTTTGTATGGCAGTTAATTATATAAGTAGAAAAGAAACTACGTACTCACATATATCTTGTGTAAGCATTTGTAGAGGTGAGTTAAACTCTGCACTGATAGCTCTGTACTGGAAGTGGCAACAGTCAGGTCTGAGTGCAACATGTACATCACTGTCTACACCTCTAGCTTCAGATATAAGAAGTATACCAACTTTCTGACTTAAACAACAGTCTCCACAGCAAACAAGCATGGGCCCCACTCTGGAAATCTGAAAGGGCTACGCCTGCATAACTTAGCAATTTATAGCATTTTGTTGCTATGACAGTGAGTACTGTAATTACCACACAGCAAGCTGTATGCATTTACCAAATGTTGGGCACCAACTGGTGCAGAGGGCATCACATGCACATGTGCAGATACCTATAAAATCAGACTGTACTTGCTATCCCCACATGCAATCATTACATTACATGTGTTATAGCATCTGTAAACCTGGAGAGGAGTAAAAAAAAATTATTACTTAATAAAACAGAAATTTAATTAAGTAAAACAAATTTACTGAATTACTAACCAAAAATATTAATTAAGTAAAAAAAGCTTAATTAATAACAAAAAAAAATTAAGTAAAAGCAAACTTTACTTAATTAATACCAAAAAAAAATTGTCAAAACATACACAGACGGACCTGAAAGTGACAAACAGGTATGTAACAGATATGTGGTTACCGCCAAGTAGTAGATGTTTATGAGGAGTACTGTACATACTTTGAAACATGCATATGTGGCAGCAGTAGGTATGTATGCACTGATGCCATGCATAACTACTGCCATGGACAAATTAGTGTGTAGCTGTGTGCAGTGGGATATAACTGTGACATATGTAGTTCAGCATTAAATGTCAAACATCTGATCATGTTATCTATGTTGTGTACAGTACTGTGTATAATGGCTGTTTGGGGGAGTAGTGCAAACAGCTATATAAACCTGGATGTGACAGAGTAACACATGCATGATAGTCATATAATGTGTAGCTTAGCATTGGCAACTGCTGTACCAGGCTAGTATAGTAATGTAGCATTATCAGCTATAAATACTCCCTGTAATATTACTGTTATGCACACATGTGACAACTGTTCATGTTGTAGCAAGGCCCAAGAGGTCATCCGTGAGGTCTATGGACTTACAACAGTGTGGACCTTGTGTGTGTATGGCACACATATATGGAGAGATATTTATATGTCAGATATATTAGCATCTTAACATGTGCATAGAGCAAGGGGCATTCTGCAACTATTTGTGAACGGTGGACATATATATGTTGGTGAAGGTTGTTATGTGCATATTTTTATGTAGGTTGTAGTGTGTGGCAAACAAGACAGCATACAGTGCTGGTATATGACATGTGGTGTTTAAACACTGTGGGTATGATTTGTTAGGTTTTTAGTCTTCCAGACAGGGAGTCCACCTAAAGATACATGGGCTGAGAATACCTTCAATGCATTCTGCACAAGACTGTGCAATATTATTACATAACTGTATCCCTCTCAATCTTTGCATAATTGATATTCCCACCATGAATGGTGGACTGTATATGTGCCTATATGTAAATCTATATGTATACCAATGGATGTTTATATGTACGCTCAAGCTCAATGTTGTAAATGTATTGCCATCCCTTTTGTTAAAAACCCTGTACCCATGAACTACCACATAGGTGATAGTCTACTCAACACCAAAAGTGTGATAAGAGACCATGGGACACAGGTGGACAGTAGTGTCCCTTTTGATAATCACAGTGCCACACTAGTCATGTAAACTGTGTAAGGTCCACTTGTCATCAGAAAAGGTGTGTCATCCATAGAAAAAGAGGTCAGTGTTCCACTCTACTCATCAGTCATAAAACCCATCATAGAGTACAATGACCCTTTTGGTATGTACCTCAGAAGACATCTACAGCAACTGTAGATGCCAGGCACATACCTCACAAAGAGTATTACCAGACTCAAACAGATGCCCTATGCAGACTGTCTTACAAAGCCACAGCTACACTGTGTCACATACCGCCTACCCAGAGGCAACCTCTGCCTAACATACAAAGCTATGCCAAACCGACAGGTGTTGGACATGCTCCATGTAAACAGATCAAAATCCCTACAAGCTACACACTGTACTGATCTAAACCTTGTAACGTCAAAAAGCAGAACATGCTGGAGTGGTACATTCTCATCTCAGACACATACCATACTCTGGAACTAACTACCTATCAATAGCAAAGAAAGGTCTTCATTAGCAGTCATCATGAATAATCATGATGAATGGATGTGAGATAGGAAATACAACCCCGGGAATCACCTCTGTGGCTCTGCATGAGAGGGGCACATGAACTTAAACTGCATGGGTGTTGAAGGGCAGGGTACCGTATTGCTAGGCTTCTATAGGCCCTACAGCTAATAGCCTATGCTACCTAGGACCCGATACACACACGCATGTACTTGTTGCATTAATTGCTATGTGAGGCTGACTGAGTGTGATGGTGAATGTGTAGGTCAACGTTGTGTATATGTGTGATAGCCTACTGGGAATATATCATGGCATGTAGTATTCTAGCTCTGATCCTCACAAAAGATATGTATGCTATTGCTAGGCAGGAAAAGCAGTATGGCATACGGTGTGACGTAGTCCCATGATGTTGACTGGAGTGTACCATTGTAGGCTAAAGCAGTACATGTATGCTTATTGATTGTTAACACTAGTGAATACAAATCCCATATGAACTGTAGTACTACCTGAAGCTGTAGGCCTACACAGCACAGTATGGTGTATATCCACATTGCTTGGAAACACTGTTTTGTTTGTTACCTGTAGTCCTCACACATTACATACATCAGGCATAAAGTTTTGTAAGTGCTGACACACAGTACTGTATGGTGCACAGGTAAAGCTCATCTGGGTTGCCATACGTTTGTGTCTTGTAGGTATGTCTGATGTGTGTCTGGGTATGCCTGTAACATGGTCTCGGTCGTATGTGTGTTACAGGATATAAGTGCATATCTAGCAATATGTATAGTGTAGTACAGCAGTATGCCACCTATATTGATGAATGTGCACATATGTTACTTAGGGGTTTGCTATCAACAAGTAGTGTGGTGTACTGGTAGTAATGTAACTGTAATTTACAATAATTTCAATGGATGACATATTTCTGTATGCATTAGCTTCATATATACCTCCTGTGGCTAGGTGGTGTATTGTGTCACATACAGTGTGCCATGTACTGTTGTGTAGTCTTACATACTGGTTTCACTTTGTTGCTGTGCAGAACATGGTTTAATATATAGAATGTGCCAGGCACTGTCAGGCAGTTGTGGGCTGAGCACTGATATGTGGTATTAAAAATGTGTATCTACTGACAGCCAATAGGTTGCTATATATGGCATTTCATTGATATCTGTACTTTAGAATGTTAAGTGTGCCACATGACTTGCTCACAATTATTGTTTTATTGTCTTCCAGGGACATGTCTCACCAACGCTACCCTGTGTATTCCCCTGAAGAGGAGGAAATCATAATATCCACCCTAGTACAACATCACACCCTGCTGTTCTCCAGAACCAGCCAGGACCAGCATGAGCGTACTGCACTGTGGCAAGATGTTGTCTGTCGTGTTAATGATGTAGGCATGCATAACCGGACTTATGAGCAGGTACACCATCACTGCAGTGATTTAATTAGACATGTCCGGCAGCATGCCTCCGATGTCAGACAACAGCTTGCCACAGATGGTGGTGCAGCATTACATCTGCCCCTCACCAGAGTGGAAGAGCTGCTCCTCAGCATGGTGGCTCCTGGCCAACCACTACAACAGACATGTGTAATCATGGAGGCCGGAGTCACCCAGCAAGTTGACTCGGAGCATGCAGGTAACATGGCATTTCTGTAAACTACTGTTAGCTTGATTGTTAGAACATGCATATGTCAGATGTGTACTGTGTATATAGAAGATGTGGAGCCTGGTGCTGTGCAATACTGATAATTTGGAACATAACATGTATGCCTGTGACTGTCAACCATTGTACTACTGTAAAATTGCAATCTCACAGCAGCAATGCCATAGTTGTTGACACTGACAAACTGCCTCATATCCTTGTAGGTCCCTCTGGTGTGACAGCAAGACAGCAGACCCATGCTGGTGAGTGTTCCACATTTAATATAGCAAATAACATATGCATGTCATAGGTGAGTTGTAGGCCATATACACATGTAAAACACCTACACATAATGTATGCTCTGCATGTTTTCTGTGGGACTATGCACATCCCAGTAACATGAGTAGCTGCCTCAAACACATGCAATACACAGAGCATCCCAAACAATTGTGGTACACTGTAGCGGACATTGTATAGGCAGAGTCAATACACATGCACACAACATACACCACTTTGTCATATGCAGTACAAGTTAATATGATACACATGGCATATTTAGACACCTGCTGTAAGGTCAGACTCCAGTATCCCAAATGTTATCCACACAGTACACATACTATACCTGAGGTGTAAAGGCCTATCATGGGGTGGTGCGACACTATTCAACACACAACACATTCATGTTAGGCAATGCTCCCTATTGAACACCTTACATACCCATGTAACAACTGCCTGTGAAATGGCTAATGTAGCCACAGTGCTGCAGTTCAGGTACAGCAAGATAGTTGCCAGTGTGGCACACATTAGTGGCCTTGAGTGACCACATGATGCTGCCTGATGATGGCTCATGGTACTACATTACATCCAGTTACAGTAACTGCAGTACTACACATAGCATTCATTGCTATACACCTGACAGTTGTGTGCATCCAGCCATGGTATGTATACTTGTGAGTGATGGTGCACAGGACATTGAAAAGCATTTAATACTTGCACAGAAATGCTGTGTCCATGTACACATTGTGTTCCAGGGTGAGGCCAATCATTGAACAACACACATGCATCAAAGACATGTATACTGTTATTAACAAGGACTCTCTACACTCACACTGCATGCTGTTGAGCAACACACATCCTGCATGCTGACACGTGTGATAGGACTCTTTGGCTTGTGATACTGTACTCCACCATCAACCACTAATGAGTATGTTCTGGATTGCTGTTGGTGTGTGTGTGTGTGTGTGTGTGTGTGTGTGTGTGTGTGTGTGTGTGTGTGTGTGTGTGTGTGTGTGTGTGTGTGTGTGTGTGTGTGTGTGTGTGTCTACTTTAGTGAGTAGTGTATTTGTGTTCATGTGTGCATGTGTGCTTGTGTTCATGTGTTCTTGTGTGCATGTGTGCATGTGTTCATGTGTGCATGTGTGCATGTGTGCTAACATCATATACAGATTGTAAAATGTGTTTCCTGTCTTCCTCTCACAGGTGCTGAGGTTGTGTTGGTTGAGTGCAGCAGGGAACCTGAAGTCACTGCCACAAATAGTGGAAATGATGATACATGTCTTGTGGCACAGGCAGGTTTGACAGGGTCTGTCATTGGGCCATCAATCGACAGTATACAGCTTTCCGCCCCATCTATGTGCACATTCATACTGCCAATACATCCCTCATCACCAATGGCCTTAGCTGAGGGACAGCATATAGTAGGCATTGACCAGGATAGTGTGGTATCTATGGCACATGCATCCCCTCACAGCAGCCATACCCAGATTTCTGGAATGGAACCACATAGGCAGATGTCCAGGGGTTCTTCTGGGAGCACTGCTGGTCATAATGCCCCTGGCAGATGTGCCCCCACAGGTCTTACAACCTCAGGTATGTTCCGTGCTGTAATGCAGGCACAGGCACCTATGGAACGGTACACCAGACAGGGACTAAGGGAGCAGAGAGCCCATAACACCGCTATCAATGACAGTATCTGTGACCTTGCCGGTGCAGTCCATAATTACACCCAGGTCATTGATAGACATTGGGGGGAAACATTAGATGTTCTCTGCAATGTCATGTCCATGTGCCAGGACAGTGCAGGACAGCTGAGACGTCAATGTGGACGTATGCCAGCAACATCATCAGCTGGCAGTTGTCACGGACGACACACAAGTCACAGCCGCTCCTGTAGTGGCAGTACCAACCCTAGCAATGTTGGGGCTGGGCTGTCAATAGACCATCATAGAAGACCACGTGCATGTGCTCTGGCCAGTCCCAGCAGGGACATGGGTCCAGTCGACATCCCTCTGCCTCTGATGATAGTACCTAGTCTGGCTTAGTACCTGATACTGTCCATGGCACCCCTGCCAGGCACAGGTACTGTGTCCATGGCCAGAGATGGTGATCTGTACAGCCTGGCAGGTACAGTCCGTGGCTGTCCCACAACCTCCCATATATGACAGTCACATGGTGGAACTGTGTGCATGCAGACACACACACATAAACCAAACACCTAGGGCTAACACATACACACACACATTACATCAACATTGATCCATGCTCTACTGTTGTCCCTCACACACACACACACACACACACACACACACACACACACACACACACATACATGTCGATTGGATGGGTCAATGTCGGGCTCTGGCAAACCAACAACACACCCTGTGCATATGATGAAACTTTGCCACCTCCTGTCATCTGTAACATTGAAGCAGGAACAGGCTAACATGGTGCTGATGCACAGGGTGACTTTATAGCAGTGTAGCAATGTTAGCATGTTGTCAACAGTAAAGTGTAATGATATCCTTGTAGGTATATCTGAGCAGGCATGATGCATTAAAGCTATGATTATCAATGTAGTATTGTTTACACCAGTGTTAATTCCAAAAATGTATTGTCTGCCCATGTGCCACTTGGCTGATGTGTGTAGTTCTGGCAGCATGTGTTGGTGAGTGGACAGTACGTGTGTGATGTGTGCAGTACAGATTTGCAGATGTACATTTGTGAACATGGTGGAGGTGCACTGTCTGCATGTACATGTATAGTGGACACATGGGAAGGGTGACATGCCCTGTATTACACAGTGTTAACACTTCATAGTTTCTATTGGTGGCCAGTATGCATTTTACTACACATATGTTTTAACTTGGATACACATGTGTGTATGACATGGTTTGACACTATGCTGTGGGTGATACTGTTACTATCTGTTATTGGTTTGCATTCTGGTATTATACACAACCTCAACAGCCTGACTATAACCAATCGTTAGATGATGTCTTGACAACTGATACACAGATGTAGGAAACTCAGTAGCATTTGGATCCTTCCGGTACTGTACTATACCAGTAACCAGTGGTATTGACCGCCACCCATTCCTGGGACCACTCCTGTTTGGCATGTAGCCCTCTTAGGTACAAGCAAATACACTAGGGATATGTCTGTCCACATCCGGAAATGCATACAGTGGCCTACAATGCATTCTCTGGATGAGACACTTATCCTCCACAAGGGTATCATACAGACAGATACCTGTTGTCCAACCCATGCTGTAAAGCTATAAGCCAGCTATAGCATAGTCATCCACATTTACTAAACATAGCATCCCGACAGTACCACATAGGTAGTAGCCCACAACATGTAGAACGGGTACCGATGTGTACATACAGCCAAGTGTTATGTCATCTGTCCTTTGATATTCACATTTCCAAAGGTATTCTGAAGTCCCTCGGTGTATCACATAAGCAATAAGGGGTCTGTATGCATATCCACAAAGTTGTTGTACACTTATAATGAATGTCCATTATTGACAGACTTTGTTGTGTTTGAACATGTCTGAAATATACCCCAGGCATGAACCCCCACTCACACTATTCTATAGAAACTGTCATGGGTGTGTGTGACACGCATGACCTAGGCTACAGATCACTACAGTGGCTGGCCTTGTCACAAACATACATATGTGACCTAAGGTCTGAGAAGCAGCAGCACAATCTGTCAAAGGTAACAGATGTATTCATGTAGAAAGCAGGCTTCACACCTATGAACTAATTGAGGTCACATGTACATATATGTATTTACCACACAGATACCTGAAGTGTGCAATGCACATATTGCTGTTTTACTGATATGTCATACAGTATTAAAAGCAAAATCCACGGCACATTGGCACACACACTCAGCAATTGCAGGATTCAAACACCTACTTAATGATGTTATGATACTAGGGAAGTACGTATTAACATAATGGGCTATATGATTTACTGAGAGCTTGCATTTCCACTGCTATATTTGTAGGATGCTGACATCATTAGACTTGCCAAAGAGGAATATACCACTTTTAAGGTGTTTTCCTAGTCTCCAAAAAGGGCACTCCTCTCAAGGAAGATCACACATACACCCCCACCAATTGCGGGATTCAAACCCCTACTTACCTATGTTATGATACTAAGAAATACACATTAACACAACATGCTATATACTTTACTGGGAGCTTTAATTTCCACTGCTATATTTGTGGGATGCTGACATCATCAGACTTGCCAAAGAGGAATATACCACTTTTAAGGTGTTTTCCTAGTCTCCAAAAAGGGCACTCCTCTCAAAGGAAATCACACACAAACATACATCCCCACGTACACACAGCAATTGCAGGATTCAAACCCTTACCTACTTGAGGTATACACATTAACACGACATGCTATATGCTTTACTGGGAGCTTTTATTTCCACTGCTATATTTGTGGGATGCTGACATCATCAGACTTGCCAAAGAGGAATATACCACTTTGAAGGTGTTTTCCTTGTCTCCAAAAAGGGCAGTCCTCTCAAATGAAATCACACACAAACATACACCCCCCAACACACACACACACACACACACACACACACACACACACACACACACACACACACACACACACACACACACACACACAGCAATTGCAGGATTCAAATCCCTACCTAACTATGTTATGATACTAGAGAAATACACATTAACACGATGCACTACATGCTTTATTGGGTGTTTTCATTTCTCCTGCTATATTTGTAGAATGCTGACATCATCAGACTAGACATGGTAATGTGTGTGCACTTTGTTTTATGCAATCCCAGGACAGAGCCATGGGGGACAGCAGGTGTTACCAGCTTGAACAGGACTCCACAATTCTTACCTTGTGTGATCTATCTGTGACCCAGTTGCCAATCCATGAGATGAGAATACATATTTATGCACAGGTTGTTGATTCTGTGGATACGACATGTGTCTGGGATGTTGGAAAAGGGCTATTCAAAGTCTATGTGGGATGTGTGTAGCTCATTTCAGTGATGTATGTCCTAGGTGGCTGCCTTGCAAACAGTCTAGCAGATTTGAGAACCATGATCTGCCCATGACCAAACCAAAGTTGATAGGGTTGTGTGTTTTTGTAGGCTTCCAATAGCTCTGTTTATGACTTCAATCATGATGGACTCCATGGCCTTGCAGATCAGACTTCATAGGCTTATAAGACTATAGTTCCCATGGCCTGTTGTGCACCAACACTTGTGGAGTGTGCTATATGTTGCTGTAACCCATTCAACAGTTTCATATCCTGTAGAGAGGGTGAGGCTCAACAGACTGTTCAGGTGCAGGGTCTGTTTGTTCTGCAGTTCACTTATGACACATATAGGGAAACAATGTAATCCAATTGATGCCATGTTTTCAGCTTTGGAAGGAGCTGTTTACCCATTCTACATGTGATATCTCCTGGTGTGATGATAGGGCCTTTTGTCAGTGGGAGGTGGGTATGTATGTATGGGCCTGTCTGACAGGCTGTTGGCATTGTCAGTCATTTACAGTTAGCCCTGACTCAGGACATATATGAGTGTACATTGCTATTTATGACATAGCCGAAGGAAGTGTCATGGTTCTGTCTGGAATCCTTCACAGATAATCTTTCCATAACCTGGATTGGATAATATTTGGAGTGCACATTGTTTATTGATGATACTGATTGCAGGTTTTTTTATCTTCTTTGCTTTTCCACTTTCTATGAACAACCTAAGTATCTGTAGTACATATTTGATTATGACAGGGTTCCAATATATTATACATGTGTCTGTTGTCATATAACTGTGTGCACAAGGCAGGATTAGTGAATAGTGAGAGGTTCCTGGGTTAACACATGCAACTGCCAGATATGTGTGGCCCACTGCTGTACTCAGACATGGCCTAAGTGTGTGAGCATGCCCAGTTTGCCCTTTCAGTACGTTGTTGCCTGACATTTGCCTCATTTATTCAAGTGTGTTAGCATGCTCAGTGTGACCTTTCAGTATGTTGCTGTCTGAAGTCCACTACATTTGTTGACATGTGTGAACACGCCCAATATTAACATTTATACTATATGTGTGTTGAAAATCAAGTTGTATTTTTACTGCAGGGCTCACCTTTGTGTCATAACTCTACAGGGATTATGCTATGCCTGCAGGGTTTCCATGAGACACTTTGCATAGACTTATCAACATTTCTTCATACAGGCTAACCAGTGAAATATTGTCATGGTTTAGTACTGTGACTGTAGTGCACAGTATCCTGGGTTCGAGGACTGTCCCTGCTTTATATTTCCATACTGGGCAGACCAGACTGCTTAAGGACCAGTAAAGCAAATATGAGCATGTTTACCTGCTTTTGTTCAACTATGCCCAACTTTGACCGAACTTGCCCAACATTGCTCACCGTTAACCAACATTGTTGAACGTTGCCCAATATTGCTCAACATTGCCCAAAGTTGTGCTAGTTAGTGTGTGAAATTTTGTTTGCATATACTAAATAGTGGTAAAAGCTGTTTAGCACTGCTTTATATTGCTTAAAACATGGCAATCATGCCTCAGGTGGTGCTGCAGGGCTGCCTATGTCGGATGCACATAGTACACTCCCTATACATGTTTGAAAACAGGTAGTGTCAAGTTAGGCATCCCTTTTACTATATGTGCAAGTCACAGAGAGGTATCATTTCCAGGGGTCCTACTGAGCCAGTGTATATGCTATGTGTTGCCTCTTTGCCAAGGCCAAAGCATAATGGGCACGCCTCCTTCTGCCTACTGGGGCAGGCTCAGGTTGTTCCTCCTCCGAGTCACGCTCTACCAGTAATGACCTTGGCAATGGTGGGGGGCTGTTTGGCCCAGCCCTATGCTGCTCCTGCTGCAGCTGTTTTCACAGGATCATATTATGTAGCATAGCACATACCATGACAATCTGGGTACATGTAGTTGGTGAGTACTGCAAGGCTCCAACAGATGTGTTCAGGCACCGGTACCATGACTTGAGCAGCCCAAACACACGCTCAATTACATTTTGTGTTTGTGTGTGTGCCTCATTATGGCTTTCCTGTTCAGGTGTGTGTGCATTTCTGATGGGTGTCATCAGCCACAGCTCCAGTGCATATCCAGCATCCCCCACTAGGTGACCATGAGGGATGTCCCCATTGACAAATGTCTGGTACAGCTGTGTCAGATGCCAGATATGGGAATCATGGTAGCTTCCAGGGCAGCCAGCACACACATTCAGTATTATGCCCTGGGCATCACACACGACCTGGCAGTTGATGGAGGGGAAACCCTTGCGGTTAAAGTAGGCCCTACCCTGCTCACCAGCTGGTGCTTTGATGCATATGTGCGTGCAGTCTATTGCACCCACTACCTCAGGGTATTCCACTATTTGCTGGAAAAGACACATATTGCTGGTCAATACCTCACGGGAATTGGGGAAATATACATGATCACCGACATGTGCTGACATGGCATTCAGGAACAGGTGCAGTACCCTGGATGCTGATGCCTGTGAAATCCCCATCATATCACCAGTTGGTCTCTGGAAGGTACCTGTTGCTAGTATTCTTAGGCCAACACATACCTTGGTTTCCACTGGGATGGGTTCCCCTCTGTTGGTTCTGTGTGTGAGGCATGGCCTGCACAGCTCAACAATTTGCTGCATGAGGTCTCTGTCCACTCTATAGCGCTCTACTATCTCCAGCTCATGTAGCCCCTGGTAGGTTACCCTGGGCCTGTACACTCTTCTCCGTCTCCTCACTGTGGGTTGCTCAGCAGCATTCGCATTGTCACCACCATCAGCATGTTGCATATGTTGCCTTATAACAGCAATGGCAGCCCCTAACATTTCTTTGTCTCAGTAAAGCTTTTTAAGTTTTCACTTCTCTTAGTTTACTGCAGTGTTGCAGTGTCTCTGAGGAAAACATGGTGGAAAGTTGTTTGCAGAGTTTTAAGTGCTGGGCTGGGCTGGGCTAGTGTACTGCCTGTGTAATTGCCTGATTCTGATTGTTTTCACCTGCTATCCCTGCTAGCTCTCCTTGGTTAACTTTCTACTATTTGTTGTGCTTCCTTTTCCCTTTCTGTTTCCACAGGGTCAGCGCCACGCAAACAAGCGCAAACATGCGCACACCAGCTCATACGCACGCACACATGCTTACACGGCTTAACACTTGGTGACTCCTGCTTGAACGTGTGCACACAGGTGCAAATGTGCTTACACAGATTTCAATAACCTTACACATGCTTACTCTGGCTTAAACGCGCACACAGGTGCACACGCGCGCACACAGTCTTACTCGGATTTACAGGCATGCACCCACACGCAAACATGTTGCAAGCACTTCAACAAGAAATTTAGTGTTATGCACGGCATACACCTTCAATTTCTTGGCTTTAGCTAGGATACCTGTTGACACACCTCTTCCAGTGATGAGTAACTGACAGCAAACACATGCCACTCTTCTTCAATGAGCTTACATTCTTTCATACATACCCCCTCATGATGTCACCAATCTTCTACTCTGATATTCCCCTTATCCTACCCTTACACTCCACAGACTTTGCTCATATGCCATGTAAAATTGGAATTCACTATCCTTACCTTCATTTGCATAGGATTGCCTACTAATGCATGGTTACATCTCTTAGACTGAGCTTCCCCCCTTAGCAACCTCTACTGAGCAGCCATGTTGTCTTCAGCCTGCCATTCACTTGCATGGCAGTTGAATATTTTGAAAAAAAAATCCCTATTTGTGGCTTTTATTTATTTTTTCATGGTTTTTAGAGCGCAGCACTTTTGCGTGGCATTGCGCTATGCTTAAACTTCGGAGATCAAGGTAAAAAAAATATATATATTTTTTTATTTTGCAACGGGAAAAATTGCCAGTGGTCATATATTTGGCCATTGGCATGCTTCCTCAACTGGATGCATCCTTTATTTGTAGCTGTCATGGCTCCGTTTTGCTATTTGCAGAACGGTACTCAGTTGACAATGGAGTACATTTCTGCAAATAACACTACTCTTACTCGGACAGGTTAGGGTTTTCTGGATCACAAATTTACCTCATTTGCATAGCTTTCAGCAGCAAATGAGGTAATTTGCATAACCTAACCCTGTCCGTGTAAGAGTCGTTTTAGGAGCTCTCTTGCACACCCCTGCCAGCTGTTCCTGGATCGCTCGGCAGACATGTTGGCTGCATGGAGTCTTACTCTACTCTTAGACTCCGTGCAAGCCTTCGTGAATCCGGTCCAATGTAAAAATACACTTATTTTTTTTTGGTATGAGGTGCTATTTTTGTCCATTAAAATAATTGCACATCTGGTTAACACTGGCATTTCTTTTGTAAAAATAGTGTATAATAAATGATTGTATTTTAATGCTGTGAATCTCTGAATAGTACATACCTCAAAAAATTAGTGTACTAGCTAACATTATATGAATAACATAAAAACAAATATGCAGATTAAGTGAGTTGAAAAGCATCTACTTATTGCAGATCTAGGAGGTAATTTAATTGATGTCATCCTTAATCTAGTTTTACTTGGAGATGACTTGACAGGACAAATAATTGTTCACATTTTGTTTCTCTATAATAATTTTGTAACAAAACCTACTATGAAAAGTCAACAAATGGGAAAGAAGCCAGGATTTCTTATTTAGCTGCAAGTGCTGTGAGACTACTCTTGTGTGTGACTGCTAAGAGGTTTGTCTTCAGTAAATTCAGTGAGACACAAAACAGTTTAAGGCAATACATTTATTGTTCAGAATGGAATAGCAGTAAACTGAGATTACACATAATGTAAATTTATGTGAAATCTAACATAATCTTACTAACATGGCAGAACTACAGATTTTAAGTACATGAAACAAAGTACAAACTCTTCTCATATGATACCTTTTGGAAAGTACTTTCCAATCATAATTCATGTCCTTAATTGACAGTGGAAATATGCAATTACCATTCTGAACCTGTCAATGCTATTACATCTCTGCATGTTCTCATACACATTTCTGCTTTCCCATGATTTCATTTTTGCAGTAATTTCCCTTCACGTGCAACATTGTATTCATTACAGGACTTTTAACAGGTTAAGGGCAAGCTAGAAAGACATATTATTTACAATTCTAATTGCTTCTTTCAGACAAGCAATGCTCCATAATATTCCTTTGTTTCAGAACAAAGCAGTACTATGATTTTTTTTTCAAAGTGGCAATTGCTGTGCCCATGCTTCATAGTATATAAGCAAGTTTTTGGTCGAAAATAAAGAAATCCATTTTGACAGTTGTAATGTCTGAAATAATTCTGCTGGAGAAAATCTACTCTGACACTTGTATTTTTGATATTTCGATTAAAAACTTTGCAACTGCATTGGATTTTTCCCAGCCATCGACACAGTTCCTGTTGGGCATTTAAGCTTTGTGTCTTTTTGAACTACCTGCTCTTACAGTAAATTTGTCTTTGGAAGCCCCTCCAAGTCTAATTCTATCTTCTCATTCTGCTGAGCACTGAGGTCTAACTGGAAATGCCCTTCCTTCAGAATCTTAAAGCTTGAGTTAGCATTTGTTCCTTATCATCACACTCACTTAGTGCGCACTGCAATATTCAGAGGATTCATCTCTTGTTCCATCTTTCTTTTAAAATATGTAACACCTGGGACTAGACTACCAGGAACTGGAGAGTCTAGGAACTGCTTTTTAGAAATCAGTTTTGGAGTAGTGCTCTGTTTGCTTCTAGTGAGAGAAGGATTATTCCTAGCCTTCCTAGAGATTGCCAGTCACTGGAGAGCTTGAACATTGCTTCATAGGATCCATCTTAGGACCAATGCTATTTCTTTACTTCTGGTGCAAGAATGAGCAGAGGCCATTGATCTGCGATGGTCTCTGACTGGGCAATGTGTATAGAATGTCACTGAATTGCAGTTGCACTTTTGATAAGAAACTCTGCAGGGCCTTTGTCCACCTTGTGTCCATCTGCTGTAGGGTCTATCCAGGATATCAACCAAGAGCAATTGTAGTGAACCCAGCAACATCTGGATTAATACTACTTCTCAGGAAGCATCTTGGGATTAATGCTACTCTTTAGTTTTTGAAGAGAGAAGAAGCTAAGGATCATTTATTCCTAACAGTATGCAGCTGTGTTGAGACCAGTGCTATCTCAACTACCATACAAATACCACATCCTATAATCAGCTTCAAACTTCCTAGGTGCTACATCCCCTTTAGCTCACATTAGTAACTATCTGGAACCACGGATTTGCACTTTTCAGCTGTCTTTTTAGCCAGCTTGGTTGAAATGAGCATCCCTAGACAATGCATCAATTGTCTCATGTTTACCGACAACTGTCTAGTATTTATACAAATTGAGAACGTTTGTAAGAGATGCAGTGATTTAATGCTATTGGAGGCAAAACTCTCAAATGAAAATGCTGCAAATAACAAGCAGGCTGTCAGTACCAAGCAACATCACACTAAACATGCCAAATACAGATCAGAACAAACAGTCGACTGACATATGCTAAAGCTTTTAAAAGTAACATACCTAAGCCACAAAAGCTTCCTAAATGTAACTTAAGAAAGAAGTACCCTCAGCAATCTCATAAACACCCAACACAGGCAGCACCCACCTTGAAGCATACATGAAAGAGTCAAAGTGTCTCAGTACAAAAGCCCATAAGTCAAACCTTCACACAATCCAGCATGCTAGTCATAGGTGACTGCATTGTGAGACACACAGATACACCAGTCACCAGTCTATGTAAAAATGTGCCACTGTCAGTCACTTAACAGGTGCTAGAATTTGCCACATCCCATAGGCACTCAAGTCCTTGCATCGCAAGTTCACATTTGACATAATCATAGTACATGTTAGTGTAAATGTTACATGATATGCCTCCTTGGACTATATGAATGCTGACATGATGGCACTCTCTAAATATGTGTCAAGGCAGGTATGAACCTAACCCTGAACAGCATTTTACAATCAAAGAAATGATGTTGTAGTATAGACAAGAGATTATTGACTTCAACAAATAGCTAAGCTTCTGCCGTCATTCAAAGGGGGTCCAACACACACAAAAACACACACAGACACACACACACACACACACACACACACACACACATATATATATATATATATATATATATATATATATATATATATATATATATATACACACACACACATACAGAGGGATAGCCTGCACCTATCCCCCAAGGCTTTCGTGTATTGGTTAAAACTTTGCCCATCCCCATAGTGCCTTTTTAGGCAATGTAAGTCAAAACAGAATCCAGATAATTTAAAGGTATTACTGTTCAATCCTAAGAGCCTTAATAAACTACTCCACTCCCTGAAAGCACTCCATACCCTGGAAAATATCAATATATGCATGATTTTGGAGAGCTGGTTCAGGACCATTGACAGCACCTTCTCAGTGCTGAGCTTCATTACCTACCATGTGTCTCGTCCCACTACACTAGACAAAGGCACTAAAGATGGTGGCATTACCACATTTGTAAAAAAAAAAAAAAACACTTCATCTCCAGACAAGTTAAACAAGATAGCAATCTGGAGCTCCACCTCACTCACCTTACTATTTACAAGATTTCTTATCACATCATAGCTAACTATGTGATCCCCTCTTATGTCTCCTTCATCTCATAACTCCTACTGAATTAGTATGGCATCCCTGTGCGTTAAGCCAAACACCATTCTCCTACAGGATTTCAAATACCCTCTCTATTAACTGGAAAACATATACATCCTCTAACATGCATGACCACAGATTTCTGGACTTTATCAATACAAATGATCTGGTCCAGTTAGTCTGCACACCAAACAGGGGTGATAAAATCCAGGTAGAACCCAAATATAAACAGTCTCTGTAATAAAGGAAAAAACTCATCGATTATAAAATTAAATGTTAACTGTCAAGTTGAAAAAAAAAAGGTTTTGCTAAACTTAAAAGGGAACCTTCGGCCCTGATCAAATAAACCAAAGCCAAATATGAGGTAAAAATTGCCATTGAGGCACAGGAAAACCACACAGCCTTCTTTAACTCTGTCAGCAACCTTAGAAACAATGCCCAGCACTGTGCAGATTTAATAGTAAATTTAATATCACTTACTTGAACCCAGAGGACATAGCCTGTCTACTAGCAAATAAAGTTAGCTCGAACTTCACCCCTCTCCATAGGTTCATAGGTTCATAGGTTTATACTAGGCTATCTGCCCGAGGGCATTTACAAGCCTAGCCCATCGTTTTGTGGACACGCACCCCTTTAGTATGGGAACCTAACCCATTATTTTGCTGTGCCCTCTGTCGAGCAGTGACACTGGTGTAATCCTCCTGGGTATATGCGATCTCTCATCCATTGGTCAAGATTTCTCTTGAACAAGGCCAGAGTGAGCTCTGCCTCACACATGTACACATTTTTTGTCTTTTTGTTCCAGAGTCTTTGGGTAATGAATCTATCCACCAGCCCTATCCGGTCCTATTCGTAAGTCAGGTTTAAAGTCTCCTTGCCCTTGTGGCTCTGATGGATCTAGATTTTTTGAAGCATATTCATTATTCATGGGTTTGACATTTGATTATGTTAGGCATGTAGCACCTCTGAGACTGAATCTGAGCAAGAATAGAGCTGGAGTTCTTTCAGTCGTGGCTCTTGTTCTTTCAGTGGGGCAGCATGAGACCCTTGTTTGGTTTTTTTGAGGAACTTTATCCTTTTGGTGAATGCTGCTGGGGTCAGATACATCCCAAATGGGGCAAATGGTTGTATCAAATCATTGGTTGTGATGATGAGTGATAAAGGGGAGACTATGACCTCCCTTGATCTATGATGAGAATCTTCATGATAAAGTGGGCAATAATGGGTTTCCCTAACTACTTTTGCTACATGGGTGTCAATATCAATGACAGAGATGACTGTCTACTATGGGTCTCCTGTCTGATTCTTTCTACTGTGCTCAGCCACTTGCTGGTGGGTTGGTAACTAGGGTAGCCCTTGTTTTTTCCAAAGGGTTTTTGGCATGCATTTTGGCATTTTTTATCAGGCGTGTGGCTCTGGCACTGTGAGACCCTTTCTCTGATGGATGATGTGGAGGTGTGTTTCATCTGTGTGTTTTTTTACTATGGGCAGTCCTTTGCAAACTTTGTCGTTTGTAACCCCTCCTGTGTCTGTATGTGCTGCTTGTACTGAAGTAGAGGATGCCAAAAAAAGCCGGGACAAGGACTGAGCCCTGTTGGACACCACTTGTGACGACCTGTGGGTTCTGTGTGGGTGCCCAGTTGCTCAGCCCCTGTGGGTCTCTGTCATCAGGCCAGTTTGCAACCCATCTTGATGTTAATATTTAGTGGGGTATATGATGAGTTTTTTTATGATGGGGTAGGGGTGGGTAGGCTACATCTTTCCCCGCCAGAGTAGGCACAGGGACTGTTTTCTCAAGAAAACCAAGTTTAAAGGTGACATGTGCTTTGAGAAAACAAAAAAGTTTAAAACCAAAGACAAAGGCAAAAATGGGCTGGAAAAAGGGTTGGATTTCCAGTTATCATGATCCATTATGTTCCAGAGTATATGGTTTGCAGGCTGATCTTCTCCCAGAATGGGCAGATAAGGCTTGTTTGGCTAATGGGCGGTAATTTGTGGTGGACTGGGGTGCCCATGTTTGTGAAGACCAGGTAGTCAGTTGCTGTCCCCTAGCTGTGTGGTAGATCCGTTTAGTTAAGATTAAACAGCTGTCCTAGCTGTGGTGGGGGGGGAGTGTGAGGTCGGGATGCTAGAGAGGGATGCTGAGCGCTGCTTTTCAGATGGGGGCTGGCAGTTTTCACTTGAGAGGAGGAGAGCTGGGGGATGCAATCGTTTTGGGGGGGATATCTCTGCTTTGGGGGTAGATATCTTGCCTGGAGGGGGTTGTGGGGCAAGTTTTGTTGCATCTGTGAGTCTACACTCTGAGTCTAGCTGGGAGTTTCCTCCTTCATCTCACATCATTTTGAACTAGTTCTGAGCTAATCTTCTTTTTTCTTCTCTCTTGATTTCTTTTTGGTATCTTTTTGTTTTTGATTGCTTTTTTTTACTATTATATTTTTTTTGTTTTTTTTTTATTGATTTTGCTCTTACTTGTTTTTTTTTTTTTTTTTTACTTATGGTTTTGTTTGTCTTTTACTTGTTTAAGGATTTTATTTTAGTTTTTGTTTATTTTGAGTTTTTTTATTGTAGGGGATTTGAGAGTGGGGACTGCTGCATTGGGCCTTGAGTCTGATCCACTCTCATATTTTTTAAGATCTTATACCTGCAACTGCATCTGACTCAAATTTACCATGAACGAGTCTTCTTGGCACTATTCAAGACCAAGAACACTGCCTCAATGGGGTTGGATAACATAACAGGCTACATATTTGTCAGCCTGAAACAGGACTTGTCAGACACCTACAAAATATATAAATTGCAGTCTCCAAACAGGCTTTGTGCCAGATGAATGGAGGACAACAATATCAACCCCTTGCACAAAAGGGAGGCATCAGTGGACCCAAGAAATTATAGACCCATAAGTCTGACTAGCCTTGGCTATAAACTGTGTGTAGATTCTAAAATTTGTTCTTAGATACAACAGACTATAGCTATATTTACAAAATCTTATGCAGAACAGTTTGACTCCAAAAAGAGGGTGATAAGTTGTCCTAGTGATATCCAGGTAACCTTAGTAATAATGACCTAAGAAAACTTCAGCAAGAACTTACAGTACCATTATATTTATTATTTACTAGGTCAGTGATGGCGAACCTTTTGGGTTCAGTGTGTCAAAAATTTGGAAAATGCCTAAATTCGCTTTGCTTGCTTGTCACCCCCCCTCCCAAAAAATAAATAAAAATAAATAAAACGGCATGGCTCTCAATACATCGTGGATAAATCTCAACAGAATCAGGGACAAATCTAGAAATAAGAGACACAGACAGTGTAAAACTACTAGTACTATTAATTTCAGAGACTGATAGAAAAAAAACGAATGTGAATTAATATATATTTTCTGAAGTAAAATTAGTCTATAAATCTAATTATTACCATTGTTAAGTTTAAAAAGTTGCGAGTTTTAGGAAGGATTAAGAGGGACAGTTGAGAGGAATGTAAAACAGCAAACTCCTAGAAATGCAGACTACTTGCTCTTTGCAGAAGTGTAATTACAAAGAGAAAACAGTGTCAGCACTGCCCTTTGCAGACTCTGTCGAGAAAGTATACCGAAAGAGTCTTTGAGGTTAATAACTTCTGTACCTCTGCAGCAGTGTTGTTGAACTGGCTCCTGGCACAAAATAATTCAATGCACTTCACACAAGCAATAAATGCAAAAGCAGTTTCTTCGGTAACTCGGGAGTTGGTGAACGTTGGTGTGTCACCCAAAATGTCATGGTGTGTCACCTTTGACACATGTGTCATAGGTTCACCATCACTGTACTAGGTCATATAAATATGTGAAGATTCCTCAAGATTGGAGACATGAGCTTATTAAACCTGTCTGTAGGGCAAATCCAGAGTCATATAGACCCTTAAGTCTACTTTTATGTTGTGGAAAATAATGGAGAAGGCAATACTGGATACATTATCATCAGAATTAGATAGGTTGGGACTTAAAACCATATATCAGCATGCACATCTATTACCACCTGTGACATGATGTTTTATAACAATATAATAACAGCTATGAATGAAAAATTGTGCCGTGATATAATTAGTATAGATTTAACTTCAGCATTTGACAGGGCTATACACAAACACTGATCAATAAATTAGAACAACTAGGTATTGATGTACTCTTGATAAGATGAATAGCTGGATGGCTTACAAATAGAACATGGCAAGTATCATACAGCAATTGGACAGGTGAAATTCTTGGTTACAGTCAGGCTGTCCCACAGGGCTCTGTCCTAAGCCCTTACTTGTTTAGATTGTATCTTTCAGACCTATTTTTTTAATTTAAGGTGTTCTACAGTCTGTATGCAGATGACCTGTAACTGGGTAAACTGATTACATGTGTTACAGATAAGGCATGTCTGCAAAATAACTTGACTAAATTGACCATTTGGGCACAGGAAAATAATATGCTGATAAATACATCAAAAAGTAAGCATATGAGATTTGAGAGGCATAAATTGAAAGGTGAATATTTAATATAGCACACAGTGATTGAAACTGTAGATTAATTTAAGGACCTGGGTATATGAGTAGATCCAGCTGTGAGTTTTTCTAATCATATCAACCAATTGGTTAATGATAGTTTTAGAACTATAGGTTGTATAAAAAGATTCATAAAGTCTAGGAAATCAGAAATGATGAAGTCATTGTTCATTATACATTAGACTCAAACTTGAGTATGAAATAGCAATATGGAAACTTTATAAGAAAACAAGTATAAGTAAACTGGAAATAGTACAGTGGAAATTTACCAGGGGCATCCATGGATGTGAAAATTTAAGTTATTATGAAAGTTATTATGAAAGACTAAAATATCTGAGCCTGTCTTATTCAGGTATATAGGGCATTTATAGACAACTATCTCTGGGAATATTTGGGGTTATAAAAAGTACTAGAGAATCATCAGATAACCTATGTAGAAGGGGTCTGAATGGATATATGATAGGTCAGCAAGCAAGGGAGAGTAGTATTGCCGAAAGTGAATTCATCCTCAAGTCTTGGTGAGTACCTTCATGAAGTGGATCCTGTTCTTCACAAAATCTCAACAAAATGACACTGATATATAGACTGTATTTTATATAGCAAATATGGACATAAGTAGGTCAAAAATGAAAAAAGATAGATGGGTGCACAAGACCAAGGATAAAAAGTACCCAATTCTGGTAGGTGCACTGGTGCCAGGACTGAAAAAAAATGACAGTGTAGAATCCTCAAAATATGGAAACATTCCTACAATGGGGCCAGGCTAGGCCCAGGGGGGATGCTGGCCCCTGTGTTGTAGAAGGATGTAGCAGTCCACAAAAATCACAAAAACTGATAGGCCATAAAAACAACAGAGTGGACTATTGAGGATAAGAAAGAAATGATGTATTGTTACTATTATGCAAAAAGCCCAAAATTTCCAGACATAAGATATACAAAAAGATTAAGAGAAAAATTAGAGGAAACAAAAATACTTCCACTGGAAAAGCTGTCAGAAGCTTCAAATAAAAATTTGTGTTCATTAAGAAACATTATATAGACCAAGAAACTTTGATCTGTTTGGAAAAAAGAAGCATCTGAGGAAGTGTGAAAATATAAACAACAAAACTAGAGATTTTTGAAAAGTATAAAAAAATATGGACATGGGAAAGAAAGAGAGAGATGTGATATGGTGCAATATTTATGCAAAGTTGAAAGCCAAATTAATCAATGCAAAAAAGGCAGCCCCAAAGACAGTCGAAGAGAAATACAGGCAAAGGCATCCAGATATGGAAAATTTCACAATAAAAAATAATTTCACAAAGAAGGAATGTAGAAAAGAAGATTAGTAAAGTAGAAGTTAAAAAAATCGAACTTGAAGTTATGGACTGCCTGTGAAGTGAAGGATTTGGTGTAGAAGGTCTAACACAGGTTACATCACAGGATGATGGAATGAGTCCCCAAAGTAAGGAGAAACAGGAAGATCCGGAGCCACCTGAAGAAGAAATATGGACATGGAAAAGAAAAAGAGATTTAATATGGTGTAATATTTATGCAAAGGAGAAAGCATAACTAATCAATACAAAAAGAGCAGCACCAAGAATATTTGAAGAGAAATACAGGCAAAGGAATCTGGACTTTGAAAACTTTATAATGCAAAGTAAAAAGACAAAGAGGAAAAGTAGTAATGGAGAATTAAAGAAATAAAAACTGAGGTTATGCTGTACCTGCAAAGTGAAGGATTCAGTGTAGAAAATCTAACTCAGAAAGCACCACAGCAGGATAGAACAACAGACATCCACATTAAGGAGAAACCAGTGGAATGGGAAGCAACTGGTCAGTTGCCATATGAAAATATTTTGGAGCATCCTGCAGGAAATCAGTATACACGTTCACTTAAAGCTGGACAGTAAGGGAAGGTACAGGAAACTGTGACAACTCTGATGCAGTCAGTTATGAGGAGTAATAGGCTAGTGAGTTCCCATATGACAGAGCAACAGATGACACAGGAT
The DNA here is from genome assembly GCF_019279795.1 of Protopterus annectens. Taxonomy (NCBI): domain Eukaryota; kingdom Metazoa; phylum Chordata; order Ceratodontiformes; family Protopteridae; genus Protopterus; species Protopterus annectens. The sequence continues at coordinate 459,068,223 of NC_056741.1, read as the reverse complement.
GAAAGTGAAGAGAATGTGCCACAAGAAGATGCTGTAGAACTTTCTATAGAATGCCCACAGAAAATGGAGAGCAAAAAATGTGCCCTCAGTTTAGAAGAAAATGAGCTAAGAGAAGAGTTGCTTGACTTATTAGAGATAGATAGACATATTAAGATCAATGATAGACATACCCCAGGATTCATGACGCTTGGCACAAGAACGGTGTTAGCCTTGCACCGACTGTACAGCGTAGAGATGGTGCAGCAGCACCACATGCATATTAATGAAGACGCGCTGCCATAACAGCCACGTGCATAGGAAATGTGTACGAATGCAAGGGCCGTGTCCAAGCACTGCATGGAGGCGTGAACATGTGGGCTGCAGATGCACAACCTAAAATGCTGTCTAGTACAGCCTGCCTCTAATAGTAATCACTCCTGTCAGTGTCCGTGGATACTGAAATGTATGCAAAGCATACAAGACATCATTGCGAACACCACAATAAGAAGTAAACACAAAGGCACGTAGCTGAATATTGAGTCCCTGTCCCTTGAACAAAGATATTTAAAACCCTGTGCCCGTATTCCATTGTAGTGTTGCTAGTTATACCAAGTGGAAGTGAAACGCATTGTGTTAGCGCACAGCCAGTTGCCAAGCCTAGCCCAATGGTTTGGATTACCACCTGTCCTACATTGTGAGAGACAGTCCGCCTCTAGGCAGGTGTGTCCATACCAAAATCATAATAAATGTGAAATGTCCTGCGATAGTAGGACATAATTATGTCCCATATGTTATGTAATAGTCCCATACAGTACATACGTCTGAATATAAAATACATATATGTTACAAGAAACAGAATAAGCAAGTAAATGAAACAGAATAAGCAACTACACTGCTACAATAATAAAAGCTTATATGTAGGCATGAAACTAAAGTACTATCCTTTGTAATGACCGTGGGTATGTGATAGCCTGTAAACTCAGATGTCTGCCACGAAAATATCCCATCCAGGTCATATGAAAAGGTGGCAACCCTACCAATGGTCAGAGCATTTGCCCAATATCTGCCCATTTGCGGTCCAAGTCGTCCTTGTCAGGACGGCCCATAGATGAACGGGTATTAGGCGGGTCTACCTACCATGTCATGAAAGATAAGTATTTGTGAGTACCTATGTGCATGAAGTACAGCATGTGGATGATCTGAAATGTTAGTGTAGACCTCACAACCATATTGGTCCCAGAGATATGTAGTGCACGCAATGTGCTCTGTTGACTGTGCCATGGGCCATCAACTAGAAAAGGGATGAATGTTGTTTGTGGAATATGGGGGTGGGGGGTGATGGGTAATGTAATAATTCACCAAGGGGAGACTGGGTTGGATGCACAATAGGTGAACTGGAGGTCTACGAGGGAGCGGTGAGTGAATCAGGAAGATAACCAAAAAACAAATATACACATCCGCAATGCAATCCCACAAACATGTGAACATTAAAATGTGCAGTACACATGTACAGAAATGTTACCGGCACATACCCACATAATGGTCTGGCCTGAACTGAGCCATCCAACCCCAACACACCTGGATACATAATTGAATACCCATCATCCCCTTCACAGCACACCCCCCCTTCCTGAACGTCCACCAAAACCAGCCATACTGGGGCTGCTAGATAGGCGCGGCCATATCTGCACATAGTGACCCCCACCCATATCTAGTAGGCAACCTCACCCTAGGCAGTCTCAGGATTGCAAACTATGCATCCCTTGCATGTATAACCCTACCTTACAGTCATAAAGCAAAGATGGTCATCGGTCCCCACAATTTTTGGATATCCCTCATGGTATATGTATCTATTCTAAACATTAGACTTGGTGTCATGACACAATGTCCAGTCCTGTATGCAGTATGCATCTGGACACAAGTTGTATGAGCAGTAGTTGTCCACAAGACTGCTCAGCCTCCAGCCGGTCCTGCAGAACCTACAACCCGGGATTAAACACCTGACCATGATGCACGTCTCCCCACGTGCATTATCGGGAATATATACCGTACACATTCTCATAGTGGCAGTCAGATATAGGGTACTTAAGGAGCTTTAAAGCAGATGTAAGTAGGGTTACCACCTGCCCCACCTTGCGAGGGATTAAACACCTGACTGTGATGCATTTCTCCCCACGTGCATTATCGGGAATATATACCTTACACATTCGCATAGTGGCAGTCAGATATAGGGTGCTTAAGGCGCTGTAAAGCAGACATAAGTAGGGTTACCACCTGGCCCACCTTGTGAGGGACAGTTCCTTTTTGGCCAGTTGTGTCCAGACCAGATATAATACAATGGCAAATGTCCTGTGATTGTAGGAAA